>NC_068409.1:29268309-29288080 GCF_023724105.1 Carassius gibelio | reverse complement strand
ATACTAAAAATAATAAATACATAATTATGAACGTGTTTATTTTTGTTCTCAGTACTTATTTCAATAGCATTTAATGATTATGAACATAAAATTTAAAAAAAAAATGATATACCATCGATGAAACCACACAGCTGACGCGGAGGTATGTATAACTGCAATATAAAGTAATTTTGAGTATTATTGCTATTAGTATTATTTTCTAAAATTAGGTACATGTAATATAAAAGTACATATGGCAATTTTTTTGCAACAGCTCCAAGTCTCACACGCAGTGTAGGCTATACGTCACTGTCTGAATCCGTTCCCTTATTTATTTGTTCACTCCTTCCTGATATAGTGAATTCAACCTTCATACACTATATAGGGACTAGTGAATGAGTGAATGAGTGAGCGATTTCAGACACAGCCCAGGTTTTGGCTTCCGTCCTGTTTTCCTATTGTTTTCCTACTTGCTGAAGGTAATGGCTGAAAAGTAGTTTGACGAATATGTGCAGGCATTGTACATAACCTACCAGTTGTGTGTTAAGTTCTTCTTACTTGGAGAAAAATTTTAAGAAATTAAGGTTTATTTTAAGAAATGTTCACTGAAAGGTTCTTTGGTGACAAAAACGTGGTTCTTCAGTGTGGCCGCTGAGAAGAACCCCTAACAATGTTTTGGACTGTATAAGGCTAATTTAATTAGGTAGCATAAGTAGAATTTTCACAGTATAGCTTGAAAAAATCAATGATAACCATTTACATTTTGACTAATTTCTTATGGAACTTATACTTTAAAAATGTTATGTTTCATATACGCAGTTCTGGGTAGTAACTGATTACATGCAATCTGAATTACATAATCACATTTAAAAAAGTGAAGTACTTGTAATTAGATTTTTAAATACTCGTAATCAGAAAACAGTTACTTTTTTATTTATTAAACATTTTTGATAATTTAATTTAATTCATTCTCTGCTTAGATTTTAGTTCTAAAATATTATATATCAATATATCATATTTATATGATGGAATTTGGTATTTTAAGACTGTAAGTCTAGATCTAAGACGAGGATAAAACACTAAATTCTACACTGCATTTTGAGCATCCAATGTGTTAATGTGATTTTCATTCAACAAAATATTTATTATTTTTAATCCTTGGAACATAAAAGTGACCACAGTTGAGGAAGCACCCACAACATCTCCCAAGGTTTTTTTTCTCCATTCTGTCACCGATGGAGTTTCGGTTCCTTGCCGCTGTCGCCTCTGGCTTGCTTAGTTGGGGTCACTTCATCTACAGCGATATCATTGACTTGATTGCAAATAAATGCACAGACACTATTAAACTGAACAGAGACGACATCACTGAATTCAATGATGAACTGCCTTTAACTGTCATTTTACATTATTGAGAAACTGTTTTCCAAATGAATGTTGTTCAGTGCTTTGACGCAATGTATTTTGTTTAAAGCACTATATAAATAAAGGTGATTGATTGATTGATTGACTGACAACAGATTTAGCATGATACACTCTTAAAAAATAAAGGCATTGATGGTTCCATTGAGAACCTTTAACATCCATGGAACCCTTCTATTGGATAAAAGGTTCTTATTAATTGAAGAAGTTCTTTGCACTAAGGTTTCAAAAGAATAACCACTTTTGGATCCCTAAAGAACCTTTTAGAGAACAGCCAAAAAATTTTTTTTTTTTTCATTTGTTATTTTCTCCATAGGTTCAGATTATATACGGGAGAAAGATGGGCTGTGGGCAGTGCTTGCATGGCTGTCCATCCTAGCAGTGAGGAGGCAAAGTGTAGAAGACATTATGACAGACCACTGGAGGACCTATGGGAGGAACTACTACACCAGGTGCACTATCCGTAAAAAGATGCCTTCTACAGTACATATGCAGTCCAAGCAGATATTTGTTCGTAAATTGGTGACATTTCTTCGTGACAGATTTGACTATGAGGAAGTGGATTTAGATGCGGCTGTGGAGATGATGCTGGATCTGGAGCTGATGTTTTCAGACAGGGCATTCATTGGGCAAGTGTTTACTATGGGGGAGAAGAAATACCAAGTGGAGGCGGCAGACAGTTTTGAGTACAGTGACCCTGTGGATGGAACCATTTCAAGAAATCAGGTAATATAGTGGATTCGCTTAGTTGCGCAGGCATTTGTGACATGCAAACTGTTATTACTCTAATAAATTGTATACAAATTCTACATTAAAGGGTTAGTTCAACCAAAAATTACAATTAGCCCATGAATTATCCACCTTGAAGTCATCCTAGGTGTATATGACTTTCTTCTTTCACATTAATCTAGTCAGTTATTTAAAAAAAAATATTTGATCTTTCAAGCAATTTGATGCCACTCAGCAGGTGTTGCACTCCATCAGTTCATGAGAAGTTTAATAAAAAGCGCTTCCAATAAAAAAAAGGCCTTCTGTAGCGAATCGATGCATTTTTGTAAGAAAAATATCCATATTCAAAACATAATCACTTTAGCACACTTCTGAGCAGCGCATGCACAAAGCCGACCCCATACCTCATCAGCCCGGAACTTTAATTAAATTAAAAGTGATAAAGTTATTATTACATTTTGAAAATGTTTAGTTTTTTCTTTTACAAAAATGCATCAATTCACTACGGGAGGCCTTTGTTCACCCCCCGTAGCATCTGAGACACTTTCTTTTTAATGGATGAGCTTTTTATTAAACTTCTCACGGACCAATGGAGTGCAACACCTGCTTAGTGCCATTAAACAGCTCGAAAGATCAAAGACAATTTTTTTTTAATAACTCCAACTGAATTCGTCTGAAAGAAGAAAATCAAATACACCTAGGATGACTTCAGGGTGAGTGATTTATGCCTTGATTTTCATTTTTGGGATGAACTGACCCTTTAACATTAAGAACGTGTAAACATTCCCTCTAGGGTTTGCGGATCATTTTTAAAGGAGGTTCTCGCATCATCTTTCGTCTCAGTGGTACTGATAGTTTCGGAGCTACAGTTCGTCTGTATATTGACAGTTATGAGAGAGATATAAACAAGCTCTTTCAGGACCCACAGGTAAATGATGACTTATTTCATATGGAACTTATACTTCTAAAATTAATGTTCATACACAATGCTGGATAGTAACTGATCTGGATTTCATAATCAAATTCATAATCAGACTACAGTTACTTTTTTTTTTACTGATAACATATTATTTTGATAACAAATTATTCACACATTAGCAAATAAATTATTCCGAATTTTCTTTTTCAGAACTTTTACTTTTAAGAAGTGTTTTAAAAATTTCAACACTGCATCAACCAC
Source organism: Carassius gibelio (assembly GCF_023724105.1). Lineage (NCBI taxonomy): Eukaryota > Metazoa > Chordata > Actinopteri > Cypriniformes > Cyprinidae > Carassius > Carassius gibelio. The sequence continues at coordinate 29,284,773 of NC_068409.1, read as the reverse complement.
TGATGAACACATTACTTTTTATTTGAACTATAAATCAGTGGGGTTTTTAACCATGTTTTACTATGTCTTAAGAAGGCTTTATTAAAATGCAAAAATTCACGTTCTCATTTACATGTAATGCAGGGATTGCCAAACTCTTTTGTCAGCTAATAAATGACTTGAAGTACTCCCTGAGATTTTAAGGTAGTTAAGTAATTAGTGCATTTGCATGTTCACTGTTCTCTTATGTTAGTTAATGGTCACATGACATGCAAGTAGACAAATAAATATTTGTTATTTATATGTTACTATCTGTGACAATTAATTATTAGATTAACATTTAAACCCATCTAAAATCAAGAACCCCCTGCAGTTCCATAACAAAACCCAGTTTGGGTGTAATGTAGTAGATTACGCTACCAGCTACAATTTTTGTAATGTAAATTTCAGAATCAGTAACAGACAACCCAGCACAGTTCATATGTACACCAGAGTCACATATGTAGGTCTTACACATGCATCTATAAAACAAGCAAAAATGTTAAGAGTAATATGCTTTTTGTTTTGATTTGTTTTCTGTCACAGGTGGCGCTGGCGGAGCTCGTCACCATTGCCCTGCAGCTTTCACAGATACATGAAAGAACCGGGCGAAGAGGCCCTACTGTTATTACATGAATATATTAAATCTCAAATTTACATTTTCTTTTTCTTTTTTTATATATATATATTGCTTTCAACGAAAAGTAGAATTGCAGCATTTTCTCGCATCATCAGAAAACAACCTCTAGCTGTCACCATTGCTTAGCTTATGAATATTAATTATGTCACCTTACGCTCCAGGAAGGTTACCGAGCAATGTGTTCAGGACTCAATTAATATTCATAAGCCAAGCACTGACGAAAGTTGTATTCGTGAATGCGCTACCCAACCTCCATCCACAGCACTCATAAACAAACTCCGATAATACCTTGGCTGAAATGAGATGCAGCTGGTAAATACTGATACCAGATACAAGTTAAAGGGTTAGTTCACCCAAGAATCACCCTCGAAGCTTCCTAGGCATATGTGACTTTCAGAATAATCCAACCGAAGTTATATAAAAAATTGCCTTTCAGTGGGGGGTAAGCAGGTGTTTGTTGTCAACAGTTCAGAACACGTGAAATAAAGTGCGTGCATCTGTAATAAAACGTCCCTCACATAGCTCTGGGGGGGGGGGGGGTGAATAAAGGCCCCTGTAGCGAATCCATGCATTTTTGTAAGATAAATATACAGATTTCAAACACAATAAAAACTTTTTTCTCTCACTTCTGCTGACTGTGGGGAACCGCAAGTCCTGCAGGCAGATGATGTAGTTCATCAGTGCCACGTGGTTAGTGACGAGCGCGAAATAAAATGCTGGTCACAAATTAGAAGCACAAAATGAAGATTTGTAAAGAAAAAGGAAAAAAAATGGAAAACCAAGAGGAGTTTTTCCTTTGCTTAAGTAAGGAAAATATGTTTCCTTTGCTCCTACATTTCCAAAATGCATGCATGCTTGATGCATACATCTTCCATCTTCCACCTGCACGTCTTCAGATTACGCATGGATTCGCTACAGGGGGATGTTTCATTACAGATGCAGGCACTTTATTTCACGTCTTCTGAACAGTTGACAACAAACACCCGCTTACCCCATTGAAAGGACTGGAAGAGCAAGGACAATTTTTAACATAACTTTGACTGGATTATTCTGAAAGAAGAATGTCACATTCACCTAGGATGCTTCGAGGGTGAGTAGAATATGGACTAATTTTCATTCTTGGGTGAACTAACCGTTTAAGTACAGTTTTGGTTTATGCAGTAGATTCAGTAAATTCTGACTAAAAATTTTCTCGGTTATTCTGAGAAGAGAGAGTGTTATATATTCCTAATACAGGAATTTTGACAACAGCCGGTATATTTCATGTTTTAATTTTTTCCCCTAAATAACCTAAACTGCAAAATGTACCTTTAAATGTAAATAACATTCAAATAATGCAACCTAAAATCTTCCTATTAGTCTTTAAACCTGTGTAGATAAAATGAAATAAACTCTGGTTATTGCAGTACTACCAAAAGTCTGAACTTCTAAAGTACATTTTTCTATTATTATTTGTATAACATATATATATATATATATATATATCTATATATATCTATATATATATATATACAGTATTGTTCAAAATAATAGCAGTACAATGTGACTAACCAGAATAATCAAGGTTTTTCGTATATTTTTTTATTGCTACGTGGCAAACAAGTTACCAGTAGGTTCAGTAGATTCTCAGAAAACAAATGAGACCCAGCATTCATGATATGCACGCTCTTAAGGCTGTGCAATTGGGCAATTAGTTGAATTAGTTGAAAGGGGTGTGTTCAAAAAAATAGCAGTGTGGCATTCAATCACTGAGGTCATCAATTTTGTGAAGAAACAGGTGTGAATCAGGTGGCCCCTATTTAAGGATGAAGCCAACACTTGTTGAACATGCATTTGAAAGCTAAGGAAAATGGGTCGTTCAAGACATTGTTCAGAAGAACAGCGTACTTTGATTAAAAAGTTGATTAGAGAGGGGAAAACCTATAAAGAGGTGCAAAAAATGATAGGCTGTTCAGCTAAAATGATCTCCAATGCCTTAAAATGGAGAGCAAAACCAGAGAGACGTGGAAGAAAACGGAAGACAACCATCAAAATGGATAGAAGAATAACCAGAATGGCAAAGGCTCAGCCAATGATCACCTCCAGGATGATCAAAGACAGTCTGGAGTTACCTGTAAGTACTGTGACAGTTAGAAGACGTCTGTGTGAAGCTAATCTATTTTCAAGAATCCCCCGCAAAGTCCCTCTGTTAAAAAAAAGGCATGTGCAGAAGAGGTTACAATTTGCCAAAGAACACATCAACTGGCCTAAAGAGAAATGGAGGAACATTTTGTGACTGATGAGAGTAAAATTGTTCTTTTTGGGTCCAAGGGCCACAGGCAGTTTGTGAGACGACCCCCAAACTCTGAATTCAAGCCACAGTACACAGTGAAGACAGTGAAGCATGGAGGTGCAAGCATCATGATATGGGCATGTTTCTCCTACTATGGTGTTGGGCCTATTTATCGCATACCAGGGATCATGGATCAGTTTGCATATGTTAAAATACTTGAAGAGGTCATGTTGCCCTATGCTGAAGAGGACATGCCCTTGAAATGGTTGTTTCAACAAGACAATGACCCAAAACACACTAGTAAACGGGCAAAGTCTTGGTTCCAAACCAACAAAATTAATGTTATGGAGTGGCCAGCCCAATCTCCAGACCTTAATCCAATTGAGAACTTGTGGGGTGATATCAAAAATGCTGTTTCTGAAGCAAAACCAAGAAATGTGAATGAATTGTGGAATGTTGTTAAAGAATCATGGAGTGGAATAACAGCTGAGAGGTGCCACAAGTTGGTTGACTCCATGCCACACAGATGTCAAGCAGTTTTAAAAAACTGTGGTCATACAACTAAATATTAGTTTAGTGATTCACAGGATTGCTAAATCCCAGAAAAAAAAAATGTTTGTACAAAATAGTTTTGAGTTTGTACAGTCAAAGGTAGACACTGCTATTTTTTTGAACACACCCCTTTCAACTAATTGCCCAATTGCACAGCCTTAAGAGCGTGCATATCATGAATGCTGGGTCTTGTTTGTTTTCTGACAATCTACTGAACCTACTGGTAACTTGTTTGCCACGTAGCAATAAAAATATACTAAAAACCTTGATTATTCTGGTTAGTCACATTGTACTGCTATTATTTTGAACAAGACTGTATATATATATATATATATATATATATATATATATATATATATATAGATATATAATTATTATTTTTTTTATTGCAATCAAGCCTCTTCCATGATCAGCAATATTCTCAATCAAATCTTAACAGGTTACAGGTCACATGCACATAGTAGTATGACTTAGTGGCCTCTATATTCACTCTATAATTCACACCTTGCCTACTGCTGAATAAATCAAAAGAGCATCAGCAAATCTATTGTTAGAGCTTTATTTGCAATCTTTGCTACAGGCAAACCATTTGCTTTACCAACATTCTGCATGACACGTGTTGATCTCTTCAAGATGTTAGTTCTGAAATACAATCTGATGTGATCTGCCAAAATTCACTGATATTCCTCATTTCAGCTTCAGATGAATTCAGCAGCTATACAAAGTCAAATGGCATAAGACAGATGATCTTATTCAAGCACAGTGCAACATGTGAGTTGCTGTTACACATTTCCTCTCATTACATACAAGCTTGAGTAAAAATCTTACATCAACTGAATATAACATCCAGTAAGACTATTTAAAAAAATAATAAAATGAAATGACAATATTTATCCACCCTGCATTTTAATAGATCTATCTACCTACCTACCTATCGATCGATCTACCTACCTAACTATCTATCCATCCATCCATCCATCCATCCATCCATCCATCCATCCATCCATCCAAGTCTGTAATAAGGTGCTTTTCCACCATCAGGCTGAACCATCCTCATCGCTTAACCATTCCATTGGACATGATTTCCACAGTGGATCTGATAACAGAGCTCATAATACAAATGTGTCAGTCGATACCTTGGTAATGCAAGTGTTTACATACAGTATATATGAGATATAATTAGTGTCTGCGTTATTAAGGATGACCAGATGTTTCTGTTTGCTCCACTCATATAGCATATAGAGAGAAACTACTGGCTAGACAACAAACAACTGACAAATCCTGAGTGGAGACACCACTACACATTTTCTGCCTGCATGGTTTCGGGCCTTGAACGGTTTTTAATGATGCCGTGCCGAACAGAGCTGAAGTGGAAATATAATTTCTTACTGTTCTTAAAACCATTCAGCCCAACAGTGGAAAAGCTGCTATATATTTTCCAGTAAAATGCAACGAATACTACAGGTGTAATGGTACACAGAAGTCACGGTTCGGTACGTACCTCAGATTCTGAGTCAAGGTTCGATCAAGGGGAAATTCATACATTTAACATGAGCAATTATTTTTGATTTGAATTAGATTGTATAATTTCAAGCAAAAACAGAATGGTCTAACTTTAGAGTTTTGAAATGAGACGGACTGAATTAAAATGCTAATTTATTCTCTGACAGCAGGTGGCGCCTGTGGAACAGCAGCAATATAGAGTTTCCTTTGTTACCTGCACTTATAAACACTACTTTAATATGTATTATATGGAGATAAGAGGAAAAGAAAATGCCATCAAAACATTTCTGTAGACGGTCAGTTCCTCCCAGAGATACATTCATATAAACCCATTCATACATTCATATAAATAAGACTGTAGGGTGTCCCATTTGTCATTTTAGCTTTCAGAAGGGTCTCTATGCGCCCTGGATGCCCCACTGCTGCCGAGCCCACACTGAGGCAAGCTCAGCAGCAGACTTCTATCCGACAGTCAAAGCAGCATTACATCACGAAAGTGTGAACTCAGAGGAAGACTGCATGGGTTTAGGGTGGGATTTGGGACAGGGCCTATGACTGACTGTATTTGTCGTCTGACTGCATGAACTGAACCGTGACATCAGTGCCGTTACCGTTCTGGACAAATACATGGACCGTTACACTCCTATCAAATATGTCTCCTGTGATATTAAGGCACGTCTGCATTTTTTCTGTAATTAAAACAATACATGTATTTTATGGCCATATTTACTAATCAATTAAGCAAATTAGCATTAAATCGCAATCCAATAAAAGCGCCAAAAGGAATGTTAAGCTCTGTTAATGATCTACTGACGATGAGAAAATGAAAGAACACACAACCAGATCATTTTCATAATGACCAATGCAATCTACCAAGAGCAGAGCAAATTAGCAACTATAGTGTTATGTCAAGCGCAAAATGGGTTAAGACATGCTTTTTTGAGCTTTAGATAATGCCACAATACCACAATAGAAATAATGCCAGTTAACTGGCTAGCTCAAACCTTATTACAAATGTATATCCAAATAAAGTCAGCCGCAAAAATAGGCTTGTTTTAGATGCATCAGCACTGTGCAGACCGACTGGTGCGTGACATCAAAGTACAGCGAAAGTGATTTTGAAGCTTAGAGAGTTAACTGCACTCTAATCACACTCGCCGTATTTTGATGTCATACGCTGATTCGTTCCGCGCAGTGCTGATGAATTTCGAACAAGCCTAATGACTGCACCCATGCCTTTTCATGACAGTCGTTTTTAATGCTTTAACAGGGTTTGCACTGGTGTAAGCTGTAAGTAAATCTTGCCGTAAATTTGATATAGCTTCAGCGTTTTTTTTTTTTTTTTTTTTATGAACCTTTTTAATACTTGATACTTGTTGAGTGCTAAGCAATATGTTAAAGGGTTAGTTCACCCAAAAATGAAAATTAGGATGCATTTTACTAACCCCCGAGGCATCCTAGGTGTATATGACTTTCTTCTTTATTTTTTCATGAGACTCACCGGCGCATGTGCAAAGCTGACCTTATGCGTAATTCCCCTGGAACTGCGTCCATTTACAATATGTTTTAAATATGGATATTTTTTATACAAAAATGCATGACTGCTAGAGATGTTCCGATACCCTTTTTCTCTTCCCGATACCGATTCCGATACCTGGGCTCAGGGTATCGGCCGATACCGAGTACTGATCCGATACCTGGGTGTATATCTGTATATACAGCTGTATATACTACTAGCCCTGTGTAAATTGCTAGAATTTTTTTATGGTGTGCTTCAGACAGATCCCTCAATAAAACATGAACAAATACATGGTGAACTACTGTATTTATTACAGTATTTTTATTATCTAACATGAATTTGACAGTATTATTTATTTTCTTATGCAAAAAAGAACTTCAAATGCAGCCAAAAATCTAACACCGCAAACTAAAAAAGGTATTTAAGTTTTACAATATAACTGTATAAAAAAAACTGCAACAAATAAGTCTAGGAATATAAAAAAAGATCTATTAATCAGATAATCTCTAACAAGTAAAAAACAAGTAAAAAACAAGCAACCATCTAGGCATAATTATTATTATTATAGAGATGTATTATTATTACTGTAGGCTACAACAGTAGCTTTATATATTGTCAATTTACTCATGTAAACCACACATTTATTTTAATGGGCTGCCATGAAGATCTTTGAGTGTCTGTGTTTATGATATGACAGTATTCTCAAATGAAACGGTAAATTCTCATGAAGTGACGGTTTATGCGTTCGTGTCCTCATGACACACAGCAGAGACTACAAAACAGCGAGCTCTCGCGCATCTGTGCCAGTCACCCACAGAGATGTAGATTTTGCGGGAGTAATATTTAAATAGTATTTTGCAGTTTAATATTCACAGACACTAGTATATATTCGGCTACTGTCTGGAGCCCTGCGTTTTGACTTACACGGAAGCGACTGAACGCAGTTGCCGGTACTGAATATACTTGAGAGTCTGTAACTACCGGTACTACAGAGACATACTGCTAACCACTGATCTATAATATAGTAGCGGCTTCACTGTCTTTTGGCAGTTTAGAATGTGATGAGTGATCCAGTCATATATAGATAAGGGCTGCTAACGCGTTTTCATTTCTTCTTCGCTGCTCTAAACAGGGGTTGCTTGTGGCAACACAGCACAACTTCCTGTGTTTTCAATGCATTTTGAGCAGCGAAGAAGAACCGTGCAGCGGTTAGGTAAAGCTTGCGGTCATAACTAGGTCTTTTTTAAGAAAATGGTATCGGATCGGTATATGGGTTCATGTACTCGCCGATGCCGATGCCAGAATTTGTTGTGGTATCGGAGATATTTCCGATACTAGTATCGGAATCGGAACAACTCTAACTGCAATGAGAGAGCTTGAAAGATCAAGTACAACATAACTCAGACTGCATTCGAAAAAGAAAGTCATATACAACTCAGAGCGGGGGGGGGGGGGGGGGGGGGGGGTGGGTGGAGTAAAACACAGCCTAATTAAAAATTTTGATTGAACTAACCCTTTACGTGTTTTTGGAGGTAGATGATTAAATGGCAAAGATTTAAAGAGAAAGTAATGTGCATAATGTTTCTAAGTATAATAAACAAGACACATACAAATAAAAAATGCATCTGAATTCTGTAGGTGGATCGGATGAATGGAAGCTAGATGTTTTCTCTAGTGACGAAAAACTCAAACTCTTCGATTAGGCTCTTGAAATCCACTCTGTTTTCTGGGGCTTGACTCCAGCACCTGCGTATCTGAGTGTACACCTGCAGCCACAGACACACATCTTTTGAAGAAACTGCCCATGATATAATATGATTTACAATCATATCAGGGAAACTGCTTCTCCAAAGTCAAATATCTCACCATTTCAGGGCATGTATCTGGACGTGGCATCCTCCAGCCTTTCTCAAGAGCATCTACCAGCCTGGCCATGGTCATCTGCCCATGAGACCGGCCAATCGATTTCAGGAATACCTACCAGAGAAACATATCAGTACAGGAATTAGCAAATGAGTCACTGTGATTATAATACCTGTTGTATTCAAATAAGTTATTGTGAGCTTTGTACTGCTCACCTGTGGAGGGCTGTTCTCACGGTCACAGTAGGACATGATTTCATAAAGAGTGACCCCAAATGACCAAACATCAGATGCCTTATAGAACTTCCGATTAATGAGACATTCTGGAGCATACCTACACAGACAGATGACAAAGACATGACCCGTGTTCAGCAGGACCTTCAGTGGACGTCTATGCAAATATACAGTAAAACTTTGGACATACAAAAATAAAATAAAAACCTTGCTGAACACATGCTTTTTTTTAAACAATTAGTGAATTGCAGTGTCTTCAGTATAACAACAACACAAACTAAAATAAAGATCAATGTAACAACTGAAAACTTTGTGGTCAGTAAGAGTTTAAATAAGTTTTCTATTTCCCTCTATTTATTTCCGTGATGTAAAGCTGATTTTTCATTCTCCACTTATTTTGATGCCCAAGAAGCATTTCTTATTACCAGTTTTATAAACACTGCTTAATATTTCTGTGGAAAACCATGTTACATTATTAAAAACAAGGGAAGTCGTGGCCTAATGGTTAGAGGGTTGGACTCCCAATCGAAGGGTTGTGGGTTCTAGTCTCGGGCCGGACGGAATTGTGGGTGGCGGTAGTGCATGAACAGCTTTCTCTCCACCTTCAATACCACGACTTAGGTGCCCTTGAGCAAGGCATCGAACCCCCAACTGCTCCCCGGGCGCCGCAGCATAAATGGCTGCCCACTGCTCCGGGTGTGTGCTCACAGTGTGTGTGTGTGTGTTCACTGCTCTGTGTGTGTGCATTTTGGATGGGTTAAATGCAGAGCACAAATTCTGAGTATGGGTCACCATACTTGGCTGAATGTCACTTCACTTTCACTTTCACTTTCACTAAATGAACTGCATTTAATTTATTATTTATGATTTTTTTGAACTGCGTTTATAGAAATCTTTTGTTAAATTATAAGTGTCTTTAGTGTTACTTTGAATCAATTTAATACATCCTCTCTGAATAAAAATATTACCTACAAAATTGATCTTACTGACCCCAAAGTGTAGAAATGTTCTTTATAAATATATACATACATATATATATATATATATATATATATATATATATATATATATATATATATATATATATATATATATATGTGTGTGTGTGTGTGTGTGTGTGTGTGTGTGTGTGTGTGTGTGTGTGTGTGTGTGTAATTTAAAAAAAGTACTATATTTTTCACAGTTATGGTTTGTTAGTTCTGGTTTAGAGTTTGTTTTTATTCTGTTTCTCTGTTCTGTTCAGGTCTGAGGTTCTTCGTTAATCTCCTAGTCTGTTAATTAGCTCAGAGCTCCTCCGTTCTCTCCCTGTTTGTTTCTATTGCTGGATTTAAAGAGGTTCCTCAGTTCAGGTATGTTTTAGTTAGGTTCCCCCTTTGTTTGTCCTGTCTATTTAAGCCCCATGGTTCTTTCAGTTTATTGTCAGTTGTACGTTGCGTTATGTTCGTTGTTTCTTCCCTGGTCTGGAGTTTTATGTTAGCTTCTGAATAAAGTCTGCTGCTCATGGATCCGGTTTCCTTTCTGCTGCAGCTAACGCCGGCAATATTCATAAGACAAAATATGTTGCATTTTCAAGGTCAGCATGGTGTTTGAATTAAAAGGAAGAAGGTAATAGCTTTTCAGATGTATTAATCATTTTTCTTTTACAGAAATATTAAACACATTTAAAAGCAATACATATTAAAACTGTGCTTTACATAGTGATTAAAATGTTCAAAGATACATAAGCAGGAATGAGTTTTTCTTTACCAGTACACAGGACTGTCCTGTTCTTCAGTCACTTTGTAATAGTCCTTATCATCTTTGATGCTCTTAGTCAGACCAAAGTCCCCGATCTTCACAAGGGATTCATTCTCCACTAAGATGTTTCTCGCTGCCAGATCCCTGTGGATGTAGTTCTGAGATCCCAGGTACTCCATACCCTGACAAATACAAGATTTCTATTAAAAGATGGCAGTTATTCACAGTGATCGCTACTGTTGTGTAGCCTAAAAAAAAAATATTTGGACACTTAAGTCACAAATAAAAATATCTGCATGTAACTGCATTGGATACAAAATATTGAAAATTGGCATGTGAAAGCTTAAGTATATATATTTTTTTAAATAATTGAAAACATAGCTCATGGGAAAAGCTATCTATAGGCATCTGTTGTATTGGCTATATTACCTGACATATCTGAAGAGCATAAAGCAGCAGTCTCTTCTGATCGATGTTGGATTTGTTACGGGGCAAGTAGTCTTTCAGACTGCCAGCAGGCAAATACTCCATAACGAGTTTGATGTTTGCTCCTCCTGAGTGATACATTCACCCCAAGCAATAAAACAGTAGGTATATATAAACTGGGTGTATATTTGTTTAGTAACTGAGGTATACAGTCATAGAGATTAGAAACCAGTGTGAATACTTTGTGTAAACAGGGCTTTGTTTGTGTATGTAGGTGTGCTCATGACTTGCCTTCATCACTGCAGATGCCTTTGTATTTGACAATGTTTTCATGGTAGAGGTTTCTGATGGTGCTGATTTCTTTCCTCAGGTTGCTGCTCTCATTTTCTGTTTTCAGAGATTTGACGGCCACCAGTTCACCTGTCTGATCTCCCTTAGGATCGTACAGACACAGTTCCACCATCCCAAAGTTACCCTGGACAAGATTGATAAAAAAAACAATACAAACAGTTAATGAATCAAGGACACGTTAATCCAAGGGAATTATGGGATTTAGGTGGGATCTGATTGTGAACGAATCGAGTAAGAGATTGGTATAACTTGGTCCAGATTTCCAGAATCACTAATTCTACTGGAATTTTTACTATATTCTAGGGGTGTAACGGTACACGTATTCATACAGAACATTTTCAGTATGGGCTTTTCGGTTCGGTACGCTTGTGTATCGAACAAATGCATGAGCGGAACTTCAAACTGCTCAATCAGTGTTTCAACTGCAAAAAGACGGCAATAAAACTGATTTTCATTTACCTCAGGTGTAATTCATTTACATCAGTGTCCACAGCTCGTTAGTGTATAGTGTATAAATATATTTATAGATATATAATATAGATATATATATAAACTAATACAAACGGCAAATGGACATTAAAGAAAATACTAAAACTAAAATAAAAATGTAAAATAGCTTAAAATAAAAACTCATTCTAAATATGAATGAATACTATAATATTATATAAATAATACTAAAATTACACTGATTGGAAACTAAAATATATGTTCTATGAATTCTATAAAAACATTTCGAAATAAAGTATCGAGTAGGAATCATGCACATGCTCCTTTATTTGACTTGAATTAAACATAAACCTCGAAAAGTCCAGTACCTCTCCAAGTTTTCGTATTTTCTTGAGGAACCTGCTCTTGAAATCTGTAGGATCAGTCTCCTGTGGAGGAATTGTGTCTGTAAGGTGAAGGTCTGTAGATAAAAAATACAATTAATTACGTAATGTACTGTATACAAATACTACCATGAAGTATACTTCAAATTGTATTTTATGATTTAAATTTACTTTTGCAGTGGTTAAATAAATATTCACCAATATCTTCAAAAGATTTTTTAACTTTGGCACATTTTTTCTCTATATAGAGATGATGCATTAAGGAAATATTGCAAAATTTGGTGTGGAAACGTTTTAATCTTGTAGTGTTATAATAAACCCTGTGTTTGTGGCCTGCTCACCCTGTACATGGGAAGTGCTTTTACAGACCGTTTCCAAACAAAAACAGTGCAGAGTTCAAACAGACAACAGAAATTAATGGACATAGCCTACATGAAACCGTTTTCGTAGCATCTGAATTTTGTGGTGTATGCAATCTCATGCAGAATACAGCACAGCGAGTTTTTTTTAATTAATAATGCGGACCGATTGAACCATTTTATCATGACGTTGCTATGAGACCCTCACTGTTTTTACAACTCGTGCATGCCCAGCTTCAAAATGCACAATGCATGTCTTAAATAGCGGACTTAATTAAAAGTGAAAAAGTAAGGTGAATTGACATACAGCCAAGTATGGTGACCATACTCAGAATTAATGCTCTGCATTTAACCCATCCGAAGTGCACACACACACCGTGAACACACACTCGGAGCAGTGGTCGGCGCCCGGGGAGCAGTTGAGGGTTCAGTGTCTTGCTCAGGGGCACCTCAGTCGTGGTATTGCCGGCCTGAGACTAGAACCTACAACCTTTGGGTTAGGAGTCAAACTCTCTTACCACTAAACTATGACTTCCTAGCTTTAACCATTTTAACCAGGACATTGCAATTCGTAATTTAATCTGGTAGGCTATATCGTGCATCCCTTAACTGAACTGTGTGAGTGTGTTTGTCATTGAAACGCAAATTTAGCTGCAGCCAAGTGACTCTGTTTGACCCACCTTGTTCCATTCTGCCACCCACAGTTTGAAAACCCCTGCTCTAGTGGACACTATGGGGAATGCCTCAGAGTGATCAGTGTCTGAAGCCGTGATTCAAACATGACGAAGAGGTTGAGAAAGGGGCCCTTCTATACCAGTGGTTACACTTTTAGTGATGTCACAGACTGTCGTTGGCCAGCTTCATTGTTGCTTTGGAATCACTGCTTCAGACACCGCTGAGGCGTTCCCCATAGTGTCCACTAGAGGACACAGTGTCTCGTTCCCCTTCTTGAGGAACCAGGGTTACATGCATAACCCGAGTTTTGACTTGATGTCAAAAAGTTTATTTATTTTTTACAAAATCTATGCATAAAGAAGAGGTAAGACTATTAGCGATAGTATGATATTACGTGATAGATACCCTTCTCGTCCAGCTCTCTCACTATGGCTCTGAAGAACGGCCTCTTCTTTGGGTCATAGTTCATGCACTGTGAGATCAGATCAGCCAGTTTACTGATGCTGGGAGTTACCAGAGTACCGAACACCTCGTAGAATCGCTCTTTCTGTTTATGTACACAGAAATAATGTGACAAATGACAGAAAGTCAGAAACAAAGGACAGTAATTCCAATAAAAAACGACAGCTGCTTTGGTTAAGTATAAATGTAGAGATGCATCAGAAGAGTCGAGCACCTCTAAGAGTTTCTTTTCACGCAGGGGCACCTCTCCATTGTAGCAGATCTCCCATAGTGTGGTCCCGAACCCCCACTTGTCTGCTGCAATGCTTAGTGCTTTGGGGTTTTTAACACACTCCGGGGCGATCCAGGGGATCCTATCAATACACTCTGAGCACACGAAAAATCAGTGTTAGTAGTGCAAAATGGATCGAAAATGTCATTTAATAAAGTCAAAATCCATTATACTGATTATTATTTAACCCTCAAAATGCATTTGGGTCTGTTTTGATCTGGAAGAGAGAGATAAATAAAAAATAATAAAAAATTACACTTTTTTCAGATTCTTTAAGAGATATAGTCATTTAAATAAAATGTTACAAATGTTTGGAGTAAAATAAAATACTTTCAGTAAAATGATTTATGAAGTTATGTTGGTGTCAAAAAACTTGATATAAAATATATTTAACCTTTTCCCATGTCTTACACAATTTTGGGACTAAACTTTGTTGAGCATATGAAAATGTACGGCTATTGCCAAACCTTTGCAGCCTGAAAAATTGCTCACTTTCTATCGAAATGAAATTTATTTTTAATTAATTTTGTGTTTGAAAACATTTTAGAGTAATATTAGTTGTTCTGACGTTGTTTTCTTCAAAATAAATACCGTATGTAAGTTTCATAAATATTTTTGAGCAATCATGAGATATAATTCAAAGAAATGTATTAAAATTACATTCATTCCTATTGGGTTAATACTGGTAATTAACAGTACAATTTCATACAATGATTTCTCATGAATATTGAGTAAAAAATATTGAATCGTTTTAATCCCACTATATTTTATAGTATCGGTCATAGTTTTTTCATGAGTAAATTGAAATTTGAAGTTTTACGAAATCTCCAATCTCCGGGTCCAAATGGACCTGAAATGTGACAATAGCATACGGATTTATAATGCATTTTGAGGGTTAAATAATTTGACTAAGAATCTGTTAATACAGTACATTCGATTAAATGTTAAATAGATGTTATTAAATAGTCATTGCACACTTTTTGGATGAATGTGTATGAGCGTGTGTTACCTGCTTGGTTAAGCACAGAGATTGACAGTCCAGGATCACTCAGTTTAATGAAAGGACCACCTTGTCCTTTCAGACCATCCAGCTTCAACAGGACATTTTTAGCACAGACATACCCATGAACAAGCTTCTTATCTTCCTGAAAGAGAGAAAAAAAGACAAGAGTCCTATTTTTCTGTCTCAAACATCCCATTACAGAGTTCTGAATCATGTATTTTCTTCTTTTCTGACTGTTAAAGATCTTGATGAGTAAAGCAGAATATACAAATTATCTCCTGGAAAATTGATAATTAGTAGTTGTCACATGTCATTGTTGTGATATATGAATAACATGAATAATTACATAAAAAAAAAATATTTGGTCTGAATCTATTATTCAGTAATTTAAAAAATACATTAAAATGCAATTTATACAAGGATTTGAATACATTTGTTCTATGATGAACAGGTTTCTGAATTAATATTCTAATAAATTAATTTTGACACTTTTTGCTGACCTTTAATTAAAATATCTAGGTTGTGTAACTGTCCAGTGTCTTTAAAAGGCTGAAATTCAGTTAGGCATAATCTTGCAATATTGTTTCTTTATTTAAAAAATACTAACAATACATAATAATACTAATAATACTAATAATAATAATTAAAATTGTTATTAAAACTGTCAATAAAACTTTACCAGAAAAATGTTTGACACTTTTAAAAATATTTAAGATGCTAAATATTTGTACACCTTAAATGTTAAACTAAAACTGAAAAAAATAATAAAATAATAAATGAAAGTTAAACAGAAATATTCATTAAAAACGAATACAAATGACAAAAATCACACAAAAAATACTACAACTAAAAAAAAACAAAGAACTAAAAATATAAATATAAAAGCTAATTCAAAATATTAATAAATACAACAATATTATTATTAAATAATAATAAAATAACACTAATTCAGACCAAAAATGTGTTCTTAAAACTCTATGAATGTTTAAGATGCCTGCACCTTAAATAGTATTTAATGTGCAAACATCCTGTGAAATGTTACATTTTAATGTAAACATTTTAAAGTCATTAAAACACTGACCCATAAGTCTCTTATATTTTACACAATGTAAAAAATGTTGAAACAAAATCAAGATCAAACTTAAATATTGTACCAAATAACTGAGGACACTGGAAAGCTGCTCGGCCACTTGGAACTTCCAGGAGGGCGTGAGTTCAGAGCGATGATTTCTCATGAACAGATCCAGAGGGCCGTGCTGAACAAACTCCTCCACCATAATGACTGAACGAACAACAACAACGAGACATGAGATCATCTGCAGTCTCAGGTCCACTATTCATTTAACTTTACTTCCTTTACTTTTAAGTACTGTTGCATTTTTATCTGGTGGAGCGGGTACCCTTACCGTCCATGATGTGCATACATATGCCATACATCAGAACCATATGTTTATGAGATATCTGCTGCATTACACTGACGGTGTCCAGGAAGGCCTAAGAACAGTAGAGCAGGTTTTGTGAAAGCAACTACCAGTCGAGTATTTATGTGTCATAAGATAAGATGGGGTGTCACTTACGGAAATGTAATTTCCCGCTCCCAGCACCTTCAGAACCACATCCACCACCTCATGACCTGGCAAACTGTCTTCATCCTCATTTCTCAGATTCAGCTTGCCAGCATAGATGTTTGTGCGGGTGCCTTGGCCCAGGTGTTTCTCCTGTTTCATAAAAAACAGTTTCAAAACATTCC
>NC_068409.1:29232534-29267809 GCF_023724105.1 Carassius gibelio | reverse complement strand
ACGCAGGAGTTTATCCAGCAAATCCAGAGCTTCTGGGCTCACCAAGTGCTGATTCTCTGGCTGAACAAAGTTCTCCCAGCGCTTACGTGTCTGCCTGAAGATATTTGCAATTTCTAGATTAAAACACTAGCTATTTAAAATCAATATGTAGAATTAACTACTGGAAATCCACTACAAAGCACCATGTATATTGTTTGCCAAAAGCATTAATCATTTTTATTTTTTTTTACTGTAGATCTAAAGATGAAAACAAGATTGGTTAACATAGGGATACCGTGCACCGCTAGCAACTTTGTACAAAGATCCTTAAAAACTGACCAATGTGAAAATCTGTCAATAAATTCCCACTCACTGGCCGAGCAGATCTTTGAAACGTGTGTCCAGCTCAATGTGATACTTGTTCAGGTAGCTGAATAGCTCTTCTGTTCCAAGAACCTTGGCAATTCTGACCAACTGTAGGAAAGATTCTGCTGTTAGCATACTGAGTATTTTAAGACTAGATATTGTAAAAATGTTCATAGAAGAATGACAAGTCATACCTGGTCATAGTTGTCTTGACCATGAAAAAATGGCTCTTTCTGGAAGATCATACTGGCTAACATACAGCCTAAGCTCCACATGTCCAAACTGTAGTCATACATCTGCAAATTATTTAAGAATTATTTATTTAGCAAATTATTTATTCATTATTTAACTGCAACATCTGATGGTAATA
Source organism: Carassius gibelio (assembly GCF_023724105.1). Classification (NCBI taxonomy): domain Eukaryota; kingdom Metazoa; phylum Chordata; class Actinopteri; order Cypriniformes; family Cyprinidae; genus Carassius; species Carassius gibelio. The sequence continues at coordinate 29,267,094 of NC_068409.1, read as the reverse complement.
TAGGAATAAGTTAACTCTGTGTGCAACTTGATCCTGAAATCTGTTCAATAAAAAAAAAAAAAAAAATTGGACGGCAAGTGTTTCTCAGGGGAACGTCTATAAAAAGAAATCTGCATGGCACCTCAGTGATAAAAGTCCTGCATTCATGATGATTTGTTCACAGTGGAAGAGTAAGTTCTGTGATCCTGCAATAATGGGAACACTGCTCATTTAACGGTCAGTCACATGATTGTCTTCTGTAAACAGCTGTCTGTTTTTGCTTGGAGAATTAATACATATTCATAATATCCTATTTATTATTTTTATTAAATAAATATTCTTCTATTTAAAAACAGGAAAACTGACACTATTCACAAAAGGTAAACAATTCACCTAGCTACTTTTTGGACTAGTAAAATGTGTTTTCCCAGTGCAACTAATAGTATCCATCCAAGTGAAATATATAAAATCAGCTTGTCATTAAAAAAAAAAAAAAAAACTTCACAGAGTCAGAAAAGGAACAATCGCTTTTGTCATTATTTTGTTGAACCACTTTTTGCTTTAGACTTTACAATATTTGCCCACTCTTCTTTGCAGAACTACTCAAGTTCAGTTCAATTTGATGGTGACCTTCTGTGGACTGAGGTTAAGTCTGAGCTCTGACGAGGCCATTCAAGGACATTCAACCTTTTCCTCCTCAAACCACTGTGTCAGTCTAACCTTCTTTCCACTGACAACTTTCCGGCAGAGGGCAGCAGATTTTTCTCAAGAATTTGATGGTATTTTGCCTCATCCATGGTTTTTTTTTTTATCCATCTCCTGACTTGTGCCTACCAGGTACTTTATCCTTTAACTTCAACGTTTGTATGTGTGTATGTATACACACACACACAGACACAGTCATATACACACAAACAAACACTCACTCTATATATAAACATATATAGTTAACATTTTAAAAATGTATTGTAAGACTATTCCAGATTCCAGCATTTCAGTAATAAAAGTCCATATTTCAAAATCGTGTACTTTACCACAAAGTGCAACAGTTAAGGTACGGTGCTTGGCAGTGGTCAAAAAGTATCAAAACTTACGAAATGACTTTTGGATTGATCCTCTTCTTGTGGATTTAGGCGGCAATTAAATTACCACACAACCTTGGGGTTTTCAAAAATTTGGCCAGGAATTTTTAAATGGGTGGTTGGAAGAAAATAAATACAGTATTTTCCGGACTATAAGTCTCACTTTTTTTAATATTTTGGCTGGTCCTGCGACTTATAGTCAGGTGCGACTTATTTATCAAAATTAATTTGACATGAACCAAGAAAAATGAACCAAGAGAAAACATTACCGTCTAAAGCTGCGAGAGAGTCATGTGCGACTTATAGTCCAAAAAATATGGTAAATGAAATTCTGGATGGCAATAAAACCCCTGATTTGCCCCTTTAAATGTTGAAATTCCCTGTGAGAAACAATTAATTTCTGAATAGGGATAAACACTTAATAAATATGTGATGTTTATAAAAGGGAAACATTTTAGGAGCTATTCATGTACAAATCCACAAAGTTTTTTCCCCAAAACAGTATGAAAAGGCCATGAACATAAAAGACATAACATACCTGATAGTCAACCAGCAGCTCTGGTCCCTTATATGATCTTGAGGCGACTCTTACATTGTATTCCTGTGCAGGATGGTAGAACTCAGCAAGACCCCAATCTATAAGCCGCAACTACACCAGTTAACCAAAAAAAAAAAACATATACAACAGGTCATATAATATACAGCACTGATCTGTAGTCACGAACAAGGGACACATCCAAAAACAAATCCACAGTACTGTTATCAAACTTCACCTTTCTCATCTGGTGGTCTATCATGACATTATGAGGTTTGACATCCCGATGCATGATGCCCATGCTGTGAGAGTAGTCCAGTGCCTTCAAAGAAACAAAGCACATGCACATAATGCACTCTCCTGTTCAAAATAAATGAAAGTGTAATCTTTATTTCAGCTAAATTACAGTGTTCTTACCTTGAGAAGTTCATACAAGTAGAACCGGATATCAAAGTCTGTAAGTCTCTGATAGAGATCCTACGAATCAGATATGCAAGATATTTAATGTTGGCCATTTTGGTTTAACTCCTTTCATTGATCAGACAAGACTAGTTTATATATAAAGTAAATAAATGTAAATGTGGTACCTTGAAATCTGTGTTATTGATGTACTCAAACACAAGGGCTGGCGTTCTAGACTGTGGAATACCAAAAGAAAGAAAAAAGCATTTAAAAAGTGCATACAAATACAACAAATACAAAGATGGAATGCATACATAGTAGGGGTGTAACAATCCATCGCTATGGATCGATAAATTGATCATTGATATTTAAAATATTGATACTTGTAGTAATAGGCAACTTATTTTGGCACTGTCCACTTTTTCAGACAATGTCTGCTTATGCATTACTGTTAACGTGTGCATTCTCTTTCAAACCTCATTTTTGTTGTTTCTTAAGGAGGATTTACACTATTTTACACTATTTAAGCACAGAAGCCCATAATACTTTCTTAACTGTTGACGTTTTTTTTTTTTTTATAAAAAAAAAAAAAAGAAAAAAAAGTGTAGGCCTATTTTTTTGATGTGGAAATTTCAGATCAATGTTCAGGTTATATGTTTTGGTTGCATTTGCATGTTAATAAAAATTTAGATGGTATACAACGTTTCTTTATGGGCCTGCTAATAGGTAATATTATAATATGTTAAGACTAATTTAACAAAAACAGCATTGTGTAGAAAACCACTGCATATACTTTTACAGCTAAATTTACCACAGGGTCCTTCACTGTGTCTACAAGACGAATGATGTTGGTTCCTCCTCTTAAGTTCTCCAAAATTTTGATCTCACGCTTAATCTTCTTCTTCTTAACAGGCTGCAAGAGTAAAGAAAAAAATAATAATAAAAGAATAGCTCAGCTAAAAATGAAAACTTTAAAGGGGTCATATGATGCTTTTTTAAATTTCATAATTATTTGGTGTAACAGAATATGTTGACATGCTTTAACATAAAAAAATAAAAAATACTGCACATTATTGTTGGTCCTCTATGCCCCTCCTCTCTCAAACACGTCGTTTTCTACAAAGTCACTCCTTCCAACAAGCACAGTCTGCTCCGTTTGGCCACCTGACCCAGCGCATTGTGATTGGTCAAACACCGCAAGCACTCGTCAGAAATGTAACACCCCTTTCCATAATCACAAACTTCATCTTTCAAAATCAATGTAAAGACAGTACATAATGACCTAAGTTTTACCATCAGTTCAAGCTCAAAGGGGGAACGGAGTTGTGTGAGAGACACAGTGATGAAGCTCGTATGTGTTTGCAGTACACAAGCCACGGACGGTTAAGACAGCTGACAACACTGTGTGACCCAGTCTCTCTCTCTGTCTCTCTCACACACACACTCTGTATTTGAACATTCAATAGCAAATACTTAAAAACAAAGCATACTTCCAGTAGCTGACTCAGAAGCACCAGACTGTTTGTAACAAAGTCAGAATGACCTCCTCTCCTAGGTTCACGAAACGGTCGTCCATAAAATGCATTGCTTTTCTGTTGCAAGTAATCTTAAAGATTCTTAAATGCATCTACTTTCTACTTTTTTCGGCCAAATACAGTGTTTTTTTTGCTTTCGCCTAGATACACACAGCATCTCTCTGACATGGCTGCTTCAACACTAACTGCGATTACTGAAACCACATCTTTTTTTCTTTGCGTGAACATTTGGGTGGCATCACGTGAATATTTCCACTTGACATAGACATGTAGGGGTGTGTTAGAATGAGCCGTTTTAGGGGGGCGTGGCAGTGTCTTAACTTTGATAAATAATATCTCTGTGGATTTGAGACTTCCGTTTTTGCAACTTTACAGATCTTCTTCATGCAACAAGAGCTTGTAACACTCCAAAGAGAAAGGAAATTTTTAAATCGTCTCATCATTTCAGTTCAAAGACTGGATGTCTATGTAATCAAAAGATACTGTAAAAGTTATCCATGTGAACCGAGTAGTGTCATCCAAAGTCTTCCAAAAACAAAGAGACAATCACTACATAAGACAAATACATGTAAGCTTTTATTCACATCAATTATACATTCATAAAGCACATTAAATACGGTAAACTCAATTGTGCATCCTTGCTGCATAACACCAAACATCATCAGCTCCTGCACCTCAAGCAAGCATGCCTTAGCCTCTGTTGATCTTATTTAGTGTGCTTTATGTTCATTGGAGATGAAGAACAATCTTTTTTTTATTTTTATGGATGGGGTTTTGAATGACATGACGATGAGTAAATTATGAAAAAAAATATAATTTATGGGTGAACTCTCTCATTAAGAGACTGATTCTACCTAATGGTCAGACAATGAGACACCAGGCATTCTTACCTTCAGTATTTTAACAACTACTCTGTCGTTGCTGTTGATGTTGATGGCCTCAAACACTTCACTGTATTTGCCCCTTCCGAGCTTTCGTACAAGCTGGTAGTCATCCTGGTTGCTGAATAAGACAGAGTAAGCTACAAATAAATAAAACTGTGCAAAAAGGTTTATCCAAGTACTGTGGTAAGACTTGGATGACATTTTTTTTTTACATACTACTACCATGCTTTAGCATCCTGAGTTGGCATGTACTCTACAGTCAAGTACCATTCTATTTCCATTGGAACACTGTATTATTGTTCAACCAATGTACTTTTTATCAACGGAACCATGCTAAAATAATCTCTGTAGGGTCTAATCAACTGTGTACCTCCAGCTAGGCACATGTGCTTCATAGTCCCAGTACTCCTTGCTCTTCACAGTGTTGGCATCAGCATAAACCCGTGCTTTGCTGCTCACGGGACCGGGCATGGCGGGCTCGGCCAGTCGATCCGCCTTCCCTCCACCTGCTACTACGAGACTCTCCAAGCGGAAGCGACAAGTCGACCGTCTCTGTTGTGAAATTCTGCAGAAAGTGTTGTGGTGCCGCAAAACAATGTAACAAGCCGCTTCAATGCGATCTCTCGCGAGCAATTGTGATTGACAGCTGCTCAGCGGCGGCGCGCATGACCTCGCGCTGACGCTCGCGCCACTCAAAGCCAAAGCAAAAAGCAATGGGCGTCTGAAATGCTGCAGAAACCAGCTTATTTTCTGACAGACCGCCAGCTTATTAAATAATTAAAAGAAAGGATTTCATGATGCGCATCGAGGCAGCCTAATAAGATGTGTCCGTTTGTAAACAAATGTAAAAAATTGTAAAAAATTGAGTAACAGCTTTAAAGTGATCGTAGTATATGCGATTGTCTGTAGCAGCCCTCGTATTTTGCATCTAAATAAACAGTGATGCAAATATTTAATTGAAGCACAGACCTGTCAAACCCGCTGAATGTTGCTACGAGGTAAAACTGAACATAAATAACGTGAAGCAGCCGAAATTTCGAGTTGATCGATTGTCTCGGGGCGTGAACAGCGTTTGATCACCACTGTTTACTATAATATTCATTACAGCGGTTTATCAGCCCTGGTTTAAAAGCGTTCCCTGCTGATAAACGCGCTAAGCTAGCGATCTCTACGGATCGGTTTAATTAACTTAGCCCCAAAAACTTCGACACACACAACTCCAGATTTTCGATTACTCTTCAAATGGAGTGTCTCAATTATTCCCAGTGATCCAACAATTAGATTCAGAAAGCGACAGAGAGATCCGCTGGCAAGAAGGCGGATTTCACCCCGAAGATAGCACTTCTGCCGATTTTTGCGATAGCATAGATGGAGTGACCGGAAATACAGTAGCCTATGTACTTCAGGTACCTTTTTCAAAATAAAAGCCCCCGAATTGAGTCGCATGAAGCTGAAACGCAACTGAATTTGCAACTGAAACAGCAGTTTTTCTGCTTTAAAAATTATTTTTATTTATATAATTTGTTTGTTGTGATTTTAACATGTATATGTACCAAATAACGATAACAGGTGTTCAAGTTACAATTGTTAAAAAATAAAAACAAATTTAGGATAGCTAATTAATGTTCCCATCATATTGTTCTCTTTAACACATTTACTAGACCAAAAAGTTACACTTTTATAGTAAAAAAAAAAACCTTGGTCTTAGTCATTTTACCAATTGGTTCACAAATAATACAACAGCTGTTTACAAACATTTAATTTTAAAATGCCTTGTAGTTATGACATGCCACACCTTTGTGAGAATGGAAGAAACACACAAACGGCAATTTACAATTTGAGTTTCTTCACTACCTTATCTAGAAACAAAGACATTTAAAGGAATGGATTGGGTGACATACAGGAGGAAACGCTAGATGGTGAGATAACCTCTATTTTTGCTGGGAAAAAAAAACGTATTTTATTCAACCCGCTAATAGTCTCGACATCAAAAATATTGCTTCACAAGCAACGACACCATTCAGTCCCTGCATTTAATGCACATGAAAATAGGAGTACACAAATCTGTAACAGAACAAACAATACTGACACATAAGCCATTAATGTTACAAAGGCTTAAAGATGCATCGAAAGGGGCAAAGAAATGTTTGCAAATTTACATTCAAGCTGTTAGGAACATAGAATGTATAATTAATATGGATTCAATTAATATGCTTAGACATTTATACACTTCATTTTAAGAGGTTTACTACTTAATACTGTGTTTTTATGTTCTTTTAAACATATAACGTTATTGTACTCTTGAATTTGTTTAAAATGTTTTTTTTTTTTTATAATTACAAAAGCAGCTGTGCAATTTGCACATCTACCTCTTGTTCAGTATTTCAACCCAAAATGAAGGTTCTACTGTTAATGGATCCAATTAGGAAAGCACAAAATGAACTACCAAATGATTCATGGCATTTTGTTTCTAAACAGAAAGCAAAGAAAGAATCTGTGGCCAAGAAACTGAACAAGTAGTCTATGGCAAAATAATAATCCACCAAAACAAAACCAACATATCCTCACAAGAGGAAACAATCACATGCACAGTCTACAGTATGATGATGATACACAAACAGATATTAAATCCTAGCACTGTACTTATGTTGAAGCGATACAAAACATCCATGTACAGATAACTAACAAATTCTACAGCGTTGTTTAGCTAACGCAACAGCACCTTTTTGCAATTTTCAAACAAAAATACTTCACGGTTGTTCTGTTGCCTGGCAGTTAAAATAGAACCGTAAATCGTTGTACTACTGTAAATTCACTCTTGGAACTGCTTGCAAACTATTGCCCCATTGTTAGAGATCAGTCAAAATGCTCTAGAGAAAAAGAATGGCTAATATAATTTTTTTTCTCTTGTAGTCCTTTGCCTAGAAGTTAACATCGCTGTTTGCACTAATGACAGATTACAACCAACTAAATAAATTATTTAGGCTATTCATGCATACATGTACCCTGTTACAGTATGGGTTAGGTGATGGGAGTTATACATTACGAATACATACAATCACTACTGTATATTGTCCAGATGGCCATACAGTGTTCAAGTTCCATAGCTAACATGGAAGCATGAGATGGAGATACAGGAAGGCAGTTAATTTAAAAGTTACAAGGCCAAATAATTATAAAATAATAATAATAATAATAATAAACAAAATCCATGCAATGAAACATCTAGTTGTGGTCAATCGTATGAAGACCAAAAAGCAGACCCAGGTTGTTAACATTTTGCATACCAATTTATGTCATTCTGGAAAAGCTGTTACTGGTAGCTGTACTACTGCATTTACTTCTTGTTTTAGATAGACTGAATTTAGATATAAAGCAGAATTCAAACTAAATATTTAGTTCTTTTAAAAACTGATCAGCTTTTCCTTTGTTGGAAACACCAGTCTTAAGCATACAGAGTTGCACATGGAACAAAATTGTTCCTTTTTACAAGCTTATTATTGTGTAGCAACCATTTACGTGTGGTTATGTTCGTCTGTGTGTCTGGTACAGAACTGAGGCAAGTTTCTGTCTGTGGAGTAAACCCAATGTTGCCAATATCTACCCAGAGGTACACTGAGACTTCTACAAGCTGACACTTTATGTAGTTCCTTACCAGTCCAACAAGTACTGCAATGCTTGTGGGATGTATAAAATGCACAATTTCACTTAATATATGCAAGTAAATTGCAATGTTGCTAAAGCAAGCAGAGTATATTTTCGCTTGGTAAGACTGTAACTACTCTATGCACGAGGACGCAGGATAGCCCCCTCCTTCTGCAGTGTGTTGAACTGTATGTTCTTGAAGGGCTCCAAGCTCTCCAAAACACTCTCCACACCAGACACACTTGAACTGGGCTTCACGGGAGTGGACAATTCCATGTTTAGCCAAGTGTTCCCGCTGTTTGAATCCCTTGTCACAGGTGGGACACTTGAAGGGTTTCTCTCCTGTATGGACTCTTCGATGTCTCTGCAACTCGGATGAGTATTTAAAGCGCCTCTCGCAGTCCGCGCATTTCATCGGCTTCTCCCGAGCAGGGTCGCATCGGTGCTGCACAAAATCAGACGAGGACTGGAAGCGGCGGCCGCAGAGCGAGCACTTCAGCGGCTTTTCGGTGCAATGGGAGTTCTGGTGCCTCTGTAACGTTGACGACTTTTTGTAGCCCTTCCCACACACGTCACACTTGTACGGCTTCTCCACGGCATTCGATCCGGAGTTCGATTCTGTACACTTGTGTCTGAGAAGTTCCCCGGATTGTCTGAAGCCCTTTTGACAAGCGGCACATTTGAACAGACTCTCGATGCCGTGGACATGCTGGTGGTAGAGTAGGTGGGAAGGCTGCAGGAAACCTTTGTCACACTGATTGCACTTGAAAGGGCGATCTGCCGGGTTTTTGTGCGTACGGCGGTGGCGAACAAGTGCGTACTGCTGCTTAAAGCTCATCTGACACTCCTCACACTGGAAAGGCCGCTCTTCGGAGTGGGTGCGCTCGTGCTGCCTCAGGTCTGAGGGCCGCTTGAAGCTTTTCCCGCATGCTGTGCAGCGGAAGGGGCGCTCTCCAGCTGGCTGGCACTGGTGGTGCAGCAGTTCGGATGACTCCTTGAAATGAAGCTCGCAGAGGTTACACTTGAAAAGGTGCTCACCAGAGTGAGCGTACATGTGCCGTACCAGGTGCTGCCTGTGCTTGAAGGTCTTTTCGCAAACGGCACATTTATACGGGCGATCAGCACTGTGAGTGCGCTGGTGGTGCGCCAGATGAGAAGCCTGACTAAAACTCTTCTCACAAGTGTCACACTTGTAGGGTTTCTCGCCCGTGTGCACTCTTTCATGACGTGAGAGTTCCGAAAGGTGACGAAATGCCTTATTGCACACAGAGCACTTATATGGACGGTCAGAGTCCTGGAAAGCTGTAGAGGAAGAGGAACCCATGGCTGCCCCATCACTGGACGTCTCAGCAGTAGAGGGCTGCTGAGGGTTAGAAGAGGAGTCTGGGCGGTATGTTTTTTCACAAATAGAGCACTTCATTGGATTGTTTCCAGTGGTGTGCTCATTATGATGTTGTGCCAAAGACGTAAGAAGGGAGAATCCCATTTTGCACACACCACACACAAATGGCTTCTGCTCAACCTGGACACACTGATGCTCTAGAAGATCCGTTGCTTGGTTGAAGATCTTCATGCACTGGGTGCACTGGAAGGAACGGTCCTGATTGACCATGCACTGGTGCTCATGTGGATTGGCCAGGTGCGAAATATCATGGCCACACGCACCGCATTTGTGGCCACCTTCACCTCCCACCTGCAGCTGAGGCTGCTGAGCTGGCAACGGGTGCTGCTGTGCATGCTGGCTGAGCTGTGGCTGCTGTAAAGCAGGGTCTGCCTGTAGGACAATACCATATGCAGCACTGCCCAAAGCATTCTCTGCCCCTTGTAAAAGGAGATGCCCAACAGGAGGAGGGGCCACTGCATGTTGCTGTTGCCATGCTTCTGTCATTCTTCCACTGTACATGTATAAATTCAGCTTTCAGGGATCAGCACTTTGGGACCTGATTGCACAAAAATGTTCCAACAAGTGATGGTCAGTTCATTGGAAAGGTAACAAATGAAACTAACAGTCTTGTAGAGAGGTTCAAGACTTTTGGGTAAACTTGTTCATGGTGTGTGTGTTAAACAAGGTGAATTTTTACATTAAATACCAATCCCAAGGGGAGGTGTCTGAAATTTCCTCCAGTAAACGGCAAAGAGTAGTCTCCAAATGCATACCTGCAATAAGAAAAACAGTGGTTTATTACACAAAGCAGATCATTTACGCAATAATTACTCAGGCCTTCCACATCCTTTGGGAGGGAAAAAAAAAATCATAATAGAATTAGTATGTTGTTCTTCAGCTCAACTTCCAAAAGGGACACAAGGTCAATTCAAAATAAACTTTTTTTTAATTTTTTTATTATAATTAATGTAATTAAAATCATATTTATTTGTTTTCCCTCAACAAAACTTTTTTTTATTTGAGAATAGTTTTTGAAACTGAAATTTCACAAAACTAAATTAAGCATGCAGAAGTGTGGTTAAAAAAGTTTAGAACCACGGCCTTATTTAGATCTCACTGAGAAAAGGCTCATTCTAGCGGATAAAATAATGAGTCAAGATCAACAACAACAAAAAAAACCTTTACTTATACATTTTCCATGACTTTTCACAGTCTTAATAATTTATCTGATATATTGTGGGAACCCGGAGTTCTTTCAATAATGATTTTAAATAAAACCCTTAATGACATAGAAACTACTACACCAATCACACGCATTTCTCAGATATGGTCCAATCTATAATTGAATCCAAATCCAAATCCAAATGATCAGTACAACATGCTCACACACACCAGACAAGAAAAACTTAAATAAGGTTTAAAAAAACAATATTTATACAAGAAAAAATAATAATTGCATGCAATATACACAATAAGTTTAAATATACGAACTGTAAAGCCGACTGACTGCTAGCCTGAAAAAAAGGGAGAAATCTGGAATTTCCTTTGATGACCTTAATGCTTTGACTGGTGCAGAAAATAAGCCATGTTTCGGATATTAGAGATCCGTATGCAAAGCCATTTCGTTAGGCCTGGCTTAAAACGGTTTCCTTGCTTTTTATTCGCAGTTTGTGTGCAGGAAAACTTTAGCTAGCTTTTGACCAATGCACACTTGCAGCCAAGGCTAGCCAGCCTTGCTAATGCTCTTCAATCTGCCCGTCTTGCAATGGCTACATTTTATGTGACTCACAAATCACACATGCAATAAATGCATTATTTGCAACAATTCATAACGCGTCTGCAGAACTGCATGCAAACGATATGTAAAGCCCCATGCAAGTGTGTTTACCAGTAACAGTTACGCTAAACTGTAGCTATTGCGTTAAAAGAGGCATCAGCCGCCCCCTCACTGGCTTTAACCTACTTTGCGTCGCGTTTTTCCTTTGGTACCTTGTTTTCCCGAAGATCCACGCTTGGAATAAATATATACAGGACGTTTTAAGGCAGGGAGGGGAAAAAATCGGGCGCTTCCCTGCCAGTGGGATGCAGAAGGCCCAAATAAACGTGACGCATCGGACCTCTACGACCAGCCCCTCGAACAAGGCGGACACCCCGATGATATGGGCGGAATCAAGAAGATGGAAAATCACTGATTTATTTTCATATATAAGCGAATCGCTCAAATCGTTCGTTCTGTCTGACGATCATGTGTCATGTAAAAATATGTTTAAAAATAATCAAATAATGAAATAAGTGTGTCCTCACAATGGTTTTGCAACGTTTATATATGGAATGGCTTTAGAGTAGTATGTGCAATTTAGATACTCTGTATAATGAAATAACCTACATATTTTTTGTCTACAGTTTTGTTCGGCCCCAGTTATACTTACACATACTCTGTAAACAAATCCTAAAGGAATTAGTGGATTCTTATATTAGGAGTTATTGCAAATTATATTAGAAAAACCATAAACACTCTTTCTGGGATTATGTATGTTTAGGCTAATGGTTAAAATGTTATTTATTAATGTTAAAACTGACGTTTTATTCTGGGTGTATTAGGATGTTGATCAGTGAATCCCATAACCTACACTTTGTGGTGGTGGGTGAAATCAGTCCATATTTACAGAAAGACAAAACACAGTAGTCTAATAAAATCAAGGATCTAACCCAAATATTCAAGATGTAAGGTTATATATTATAAACACTTTAATATTCAAAAGCACTCAAGGTGGTTACAGCCCTGATGAGTCCTTTCAAATACATATTTCAAAGGCAAGACTAATTTTATTTTAAAAAATTAAAAGAGAAAAAGAAGGGAGAAAAAAAAACAAGTGTCAAAATCAAACAACATAGAAAACCAACTGTTCAGAGTATCTGCACAGCATCACTCGAATGCTACAGAGAAAAAATAAGTATTTAAGCTATTGAAAGCATCCAGTGAGAGGCTCTGATGTTCAAAGGTAGACTGTTCCAGAGCTTTGGGGTAATTACAGAGAAGGCTTGATCAACTTTTGATTTACAAATCAAAATTACAAAAATGGTGTGTCTTAAATCACATAAAACGTTACATTTATCTTTAGGCTAGTTTAGCTAATGTACGCTAGAATAAACAAACATAAGACTGGCTCTTTTAACTGTAAGGTGGGACTTTCAGTCCTACAGCCACCATGCTGGGCGTTGTGATGCTGCTTCCAACAATAGTTTTGCACTGTTATAATGTAGGACTACAAACTCCAGATTTAGCATTTCAATTTCTTCTATTCATGCATGTATGAGTGGCTCATCTCCTCGTAATGTATTTGTTGATTGCCAAATCAACATCTGATTTAAAAATTGAAGATAGTGTTTTTTGTGTGAATGTTTTCTTTGACAAAAATAAGAAACAACATAACCTCAAACATTTTATTAATTTTCCACATAACTTGGAAACAATCTCATAAATCATTGCGTAAGAAAGGGCATGCTTAGGCATGCGATGATCTCACAACTTGATATCACTGGATGAGTAGTATAAAATGTACAATAGCTGTTTATCATTCATTAATTTAGATAATGTCAGTCAGGTCCCACTGAGAAACATAAGCTGGTATTTTTACACTGCTTTCAGTCCCAGTTTGTTATCTAAGTTGCTGGACAGAGTGACAGGCAGAAAATCACACAGAGTAACAGCAGAAGAGAACAGGCTTACAAACATGCTGTAAAAATCTCCACAGGCTTAGGCTCAGTTCTTAAGCCAACTTGATTTGTTCAAAGGTGGGGTGGGAGAGAGACCATTTCATGTGACCACTGTCATCAGTACATAACCTGCTCACAAGGATGGTTTCTCAATTAAAAAAGGCACTCAGCATATCAATGATATCTTGCGAACCTGTTAAAATATGTTAACTGTTCAGTAATATAGAATAATATATATTGAAAGCAGTGGTCATAAGGTAACAGTCTCAGACTTTATCGAGTATGAGCCAGAATACTCAGCCACTGCTTCACCTCTCTTGTACTTTTATGTCCTATAAGCAGATGTGACATCATGTGGTGTACAAGAAAACACAGAATGTTCTTTAAAAGTGAGCTTGGCATAGCAGTGTTTCAATGGTGATTGTGTTATTGGTGAGTCAAAACAAACTACATGACTGGATTGTGCTGAAATTCAGTGAGGCGGGATTCATAAGTGTGGAAAGAATTCTGCAGGCTTATCCGATTCAAACTGTTTGAGTTTAATGGGAATGCACTATGATGAAGCCCTTTAAGATAGCTGTTACCACAGACTTACAGGTGCGTCAAATCTGGGTAGATGAGAGAGTTGATTTCTATGGATGACATAATGAGCGTCTGCAGCGATTATACAGGGCTGTACCCTGGAATACAGTTAGGGGGGGAAGGGCATGTAGTCTTGATTATAAGTGTGAATCCCATCTTAAATCAACTATATCATAGTAGATAAAACCACATGACTATCTTTGCACATTAATCTTCAGAGTCCCGTTTCTCAGTAATGTCTCTGGCCTTATGTGCATTTAAAAAAAAAGTGTGAAATAATCTTTTGTAACTGTTAAATATGTAGTAAAACATATCAGACGAGCTGTATATTAAAAAAAAAAACTAAATGTGTGTAATACTTCAGTTCTACAGAATACTGTAAATGGACCTTTCTTATGAATGGAGGAAAAAGTAAGCAAAGTTAAATAATGGATTATAATGGAGTTATACAATAAATTGAACCATAAAGAAGTTTACAATTTACATGGACTTGCCCAGCTTACACAGACATTTACTATTGTGATTTGTGGGTTCCTTACTGTATTAAGAAGTGGTGCTAAGTGTGCATTGTGTTCATATCTTACTCTTGATGATGATCAATGCTGTTATTGACATTCTATAGGCCATATGATTAAATAAAGAAATGAATAAACAAAATGGCTACACCAATGTTGAGTAATATTACCATGACCACCAGGAGAGAGCTGGAGCCCTGTAGAAAGATTAAAGTTATGTTATTAAAAACACTGTGGCACATTAAAAAGTATTGCAAATTTAAACGTATACTGGGCTCAAACCATTAAAAAGTATTATATTATTATATGTCTTTGTGCTGCTAAATGTAACATATTAAGAAAGATCAGTTTACAGATCCTTATTAGACACTCTTTTTGCATTTTCCTAGTGTTACCAAATGCAAAATACACTATGTAGCATTTTACACATCAAACAGAGCCCACAGTGACCCTAAGAGTGCCCACTTTTTCAGTGGCCTGGATTCCAGTATTTATCCATTCCATGAAGCCCTCCTATTATTGTAAAAAATTTAATTAGTAGCTTAATAGTCAGACTGATTATCATTTGCAATGCTTAATGGGAATGAGTGGTCACTTCTGAGCTTATCTGGAGTGACTATGTTTCCATTGTAACTGTAACTTCTTTGATTGGTAGATCTCTTTTCTGAATAATGGGTATTGTAGTTCTACAACTACGTAGTTGAGCTACTATATAAAACACAATTTTATTCACATTTCCTTGCGGCTTATAAGCATATCTCATCAATTAAAGGGATAGTTCATCCAAAAATTAAAATTACCCCATGATTTACTCACTCTCACGCCATCCTCGGTGTATATGACATTCTTCTTTCAGACGAATACAGTCAGAGTTATATTAAATAATGTCCAGGCTAATCCATGCTTTATAATGGGAGTGGATGGTAGCAAGTCCAAAAAATTGCACCCATCCATTATAAAAGAAGTCCTAACAGCTCCAGGGGGTTAATAAAGGCCTTCTGAATGTCTAGCTTCCGCTAACTGTCATACATGCGTTCACGGGAGAGTGGCATCCAGCAGATGAAATAGGACGTAGGTGTAGCGTAAACTCCGGTGAGAATATGCTAGTTTCCTGAGAAGCAAGTTTTGTTTACAGCAAAGGAAAACTAGTGTCCACTTGGCTTATATCGAAATCCTCAGATATTTTTCTGTACAAATCCTTGTTTTGTACTTCTAATTCATGATCAGTGGTTTGTTTTGCTCTCTGCTCTCTACTCTGTGATTCCACGTTTGTAATTTTGCCTAAAGGGGCGGATGAACTAGACTTTGAATGTGCAATTTTTTTTTTTCAGACACCGCTGTGAATATGAGCAGGAGCAGTATATAATATCAGGTACCAAGGTTTTCCTTCAGTTATCACAACATTGATTCCGATGTGCTTGTACTGTGTCTTTTGCAACGGTGTCAAAAGCGTCTTATTATATTGTACTCTCTCTCTCTCTCTCTCTCTCTCTCTCTCTCTCTCTCTATATATATATATATATATATATATATATATATATATATATATATATATATATATATATATATATACACTCAGGAAAAAAAAATGTGTCCGCATTCAAATGTACCATCTGTTCCTGTTTCCACTGACATCACGAACCATGCAGCTTCTTTTTTTATTAGATTTTTATAATATTTAAAAGATTTATTATATAAAATAGGATGCTGCATAAAGGCTTAAATTAGCGCTTCATCCATTTTTGAATTTCTTTACAGATAGGTCATGCAGTTACGTATCGATCCTCTACTGGTAACATGTCTTCACGTGATGCGAATTCACAGGTTAGAGTTCACCAAACTTGAACTTAGGAGTGCAGCGGAATGCAAATTTTTTTGCACAGGCGTGCATTTCCTGTCCGACGCATTCGCATGCGTATGAATAGAAGTCAGTGAAATGAAAAGTGCAGTATGACTGCCCCTTAAGTCCTGCGTTATCCACTGAACCCCAGTCTCTTGTGAAACAACAGTTAGAAGAAGCTAGAGATTTATAAAGTTAAATATGGATATGGATATTTTTCTTACACAATAAATATGGATATTTTTCTTACACAAATGCATCGCTTTGCTTCAGAAGGCCTTTATTCACTCCCCCAGAGCCAGGTGGACTCCTTTTATAATGGATGGGTGCCATTTTCTGGACTTTTTATATTTATTCAATAGAACTCAGATTGTATTTGTCTGAAAGAAAAATGTCATATACACCTAGGATGGCTTGAGAGTAAGTAAATCATGGGGTAATTTTCCATGAACTATACCTTTAAACACATTAGAGGTAGGTTTGTCTCGAAAGGTTTAAACTTTGTCTTTAGAAATCAGTTTTTCTATGTGGAATGTGATTTTACTACCAGAACCAAAATGTTGTGTTTCACTAAATGATAGCATAAGGTTAGAGAACACTGTCACCTTTCATGCTGTTTACTTACTGAGTTTGTCTTTATCAGGTTCAGACGCTCTCCTTCTTGTTCCAGTGGTTCTGGTGAAGACATTAAAGGGGGTGAAAGAGTTATGTCCCTGTTCAAAGGCCATTCCTCCACGTCAACCCCAACATTCAAGCTGTCGAGCATCTGCACAGAGTCCATGGACCCCTCCCTGGCTGCAAGACCCCATTCTTTGCCTTCATGGTTTCGCTGACGTAGTCTCTGCAAATTGTGCCCCTGGAGACCCGAGCATTTCATGCCAGAGCCAAAGTTGTGATGGGAAACAGAGTCTAGGGGCTGGGACCTCATTTCAACCCGATAATCATTTCCCCCTTCTTTCTCCTGCAGATGTGAATGGGAAGAGATCCACTGGGAATTGTTTTCAACAGTCCATTCCAGAGTGGAATTGTTGGATCCACGGTCTGACAGCTGGTATGCATTCAAGCTAGACTCACCAATCGTATGATTGGTAAAGGACTTGCTTGGCTTGTGATTGGAGTAGACATGCTCTTGGGGGTTATAATAGTAAGAAACATGTGGTTTCTCGTGTGCAGAAATAAACTCCTTTGGTTTGTGATTGGTGGAAGCATGCTCATTAGTCTTGTGATTGGATAAATTATGACCTGCTGACTTGTGATTGGAATATATGTGCACCTGTGGTTTGGACTTGGAAGAGTCGCAATCAACAGATTTGTGATTGGATGGTTTATGCTCCCGGTCTCGTTCCCTGGAAACTGTATGTTCCCTGGATTTTTTATTTAAGGAAACATGCTTCCGGGGCTTTTGATTGGAGGACATTTGATCCCACACCTTCTCGGGGGCCATATGCTCGATAGGCTTGTGATTAGAGGAGCCGTTCTCCCATGGGTGATGAGTTGAGGAATTCTCATGTCCATTAACGTGACCGATCTCCTCTTCAAGCAGGGATGGAGTTGTGGAGCGACTGCTTTCCCCTTTGCTTCCTCTTCTGTGAGGATACATCTCAGCAGTCCAACTGTTGGCCCCACCTCTCTTGGTGTCCATGCCTCTACCTTCAACTAGAACTTGAATCTCTGCCCCTCCTTGTTCATCCACAGCACTCTGCCTCATGAAACAAGCATTCCTAGTGCGATGAGTAGGTGGGCTGCAGGGGGGTGAGGAGGGGCTGCTCAAAACTGGGCTCAGGTCAGGTGTTTGGGCTGGGGGTGTTGTGTCTGGTGTGCAGAGTTCAAGGCTGTCTGTGCCAGTCGAGACCACCTCTAGGTCTTTTTCTTTCCTGTCTTGATGCTTTGGTCTCTGGCACTCCAGTCCTAGTAAACAGAAATATAAAGACATTGTCACATTAAGTAATTCATTATAAAATCATATCATGATCACGAAAGATGGAATTTGAATTGACCACTGCTGATGTTAATTAAATGGACTACATTTTGTAAATAACAGTTACATTCTTCTATGCATTACAGACACTGTATAGTGCTTGATGATTCTAGGGTAGTATGTGACTTAATTTCTTTCGAATTGGATTGATAGTTTTAATACTTATTTAATACTTATTTTATTAAGTATTTTTATTTGTCACTGACCATTCCCATAGAGATGGAAAGAGGGGGAAAGTTCTTTGGCTATAGCCCTGGCCAGACGACACTCCTCCAGGGCTCTCTGTGCGACTCCATCTGCAGCTTCGGCCTTTCCTCTAGCATGGCTCATTCTGAAAAAAAGTAAGTAAGTTTGGTTCAGTAGCAAGAAAGAGTTTTGTTCAGTGGTAAGAAAGTTGGGCTCTTGTTTGATATTGATTATCCTTTCCTTCAATTTTTACCCATAAGTAAGCTGGTTTTCAGTTTTATTCAGTTGTGTCCTCCTCAAATGGTCATCTCTCTAATTTCTGCATCATCCCTAATTGGGATTGTGCTCTTAAGTGAGATCTCTTTTATGACTTACCTGGACAATGCAATCTCAGCCTTCTGCTTTGCTATGTCTGCAGCTTTCTCGGCAGCTTCCACAGAACGATCCACCTTTTCACGGATTTTGCTGGTACGGAGTGGTATTAGGTTTTTCCGCTTTCCACTCACCAGAACATTCTGCTTGTATTTTCCCTCCTCCTTGGTTCCATCAGGAAAGGTGGTGCAGCCATAGCCATGTCGCTTGTTCGCAAACCACTCACCTTCATAGTGAAGTCCATCTGAACGATGACTTACGCCCCACCCTGATCGCATGTCATTCCTCCATTCGCCAGCATATGTTTCGGTTACAGTGGCATCCACACTTCCCCCTGCCTCCACTTCAACTAAGCTGACATTGGAGTTGATGTCTGAGGCAGCTGAGCTGACTGTGCTCATACCTGCCTCGCTGCAGAAGGAACTCTGCTTGCTCAACTGGCTGGCCAGAGAGCTCTTGGACTCAGACCTCCGCAACTTTAAACCACTCAGTATGGACTGTCGGAAGCGGCCTTTCCTCTTCCTGTGCCTGTCTGCTTCACTTTGAGCACAAAGTACAAAGCCACTACGCCCCACTGGGCTGCCAGATAACCCACTGACACCAGAGCCATCTTCTGGAGTGGGGGCCCCTTCACTGTGATCGGATCGTAGGGAGTTTATGGAGGTGCACATAGGGGAGAAGATGATGGCTGCCATGCCATAAGGCACACTCTGTCGCACTCCATAGCCATGACGCATACCACTCAACCACTGGCCCTGGTAAGTGCCTGCAAGGGGAACAGGGATAGAGCAAAATTCATGTCATTATTCACATCACTTGTACAATGGGTGCAAAAGGCTCTCTTTGTTTAATTTAATTCCAAAACAGTAAATGACAACAAATAAACCCCACTACACTTTCATAAAAAGGTGAGATCATGTTTTCGAACAAATGTGAAGCTGTATGTTGTTGCAGTGACGGTTTGAAATGCTCCGTAGCGATAGTAACTGTCCAGGGTGCTGAAATGTTTTGACACGCGTATCTCGCTAATGTTGGGAGGTTCTTTAAAATATTACAGTCCTGTTTAGTTAACGAGCGAAGGGTAAAGGACAGAATACATATCCAGCGCATTCATTTTTGGATTTAAATCTAACCTGGTCTATCAGTGGGGACGTCTGTCGTGTGATGCTAACATGTACGTTTATTTATTTTTTCCAAAATAATACGCTCGAATGTATAAGGGCACGATGCATGACCAAATCACAGTGACACTGTTTAATCTCCGTGGAACATCAGGAAGCGGATTACACAAGAATGTGAAACAGCCAATCAGCGAGCAAAGCGAAGAGTCTCTAGTGACACAATGACCCGCTGTCGGTCGGTTTCCATGGTAATTTACTGTACAGAGGCGTCTGTGCTTTAGATGCGCGTGGTAAATTAGTTCATATGGTGAAGTTTTATCCTTTAAAGCACGTTATTGAGCATGTTTCAATATTTTTTACTAATAATTACGTTTTTCTGTAAATCTAAAATGTGTTTCAGAACTTAGAATGCCACTGAAGTACAGCAGTCTCACTATTAGTCTACAGTATTATAGTGGAAGTTGTTTAAAAATAAATAAATAAAAACCCTTCTTAATTCCATTTTCTATGTATGTTATATAATAGACTAATTCTAATTCTTGTTGTCTCCGATGACTATGCGATTGCTGTTTCTTGTCTTGCCGTTTACAGATGGAATAATATGTGAGTTGCTCATGTTACTTGTAAAGATCAGTGGTTTTCACTGCTTTGGCTTCAGGCATCTGTCTAATTTAACAAGCTTCCACCAAATCACAGATGAATGAGTGCCAAAATATCGTAGTCTTTATTGGAAGCAACAGAACACCTTTCAAAAGATATTGGAAGCATTTTAAAAGCAGATAGTCTTATTAATTCAATATGGTTAGTTAGTGATTTAGCATTGGTTCTTTCCTGCTGTTCATGACCTTATCAGAACTCAGCAAATACTATTAGAATCTTACCTCCATCCGAATAGGTCTCTGAGCCATATCCATCCTGTAAACCGTTGCTCCAGGTGCCTTCATAACGGGAACCGCTGCTAGTGCTTTCCAACTTCCCATACCTGCCTTTGAACCCTTGTGTCCATTCCCCCTTGTACTCCCATCTCCCTTTGCTCTCCACGCCAATGCCATGCCTCTTGCCCTGTGCCCAAGTTCCTTTGTAACTGTTGCCACTGGGCCATGTGTAAACTCCAAGAACTTCGAATCCATGGCTCCATGCCCCCGCATACTCCCCCTGGCCCTGAGGCCCTGTGCAGATCCCTCGGCCATGCGCCTTGCCTTGTTCCCACCCTCCACAGTACGACCCCCCATCATCAAAGTCAAACCTGCCTCCAGTGGACATGCATGAAACAGGTTTTGGCAAATATTCAGAACGTCAAGTGGAAAAATTGCAATTGGTGAGCAAAAAAGGAAGACAGTGATAAACTTGACAGGAAGTGTTACAGCAGTACTCCCCCCGTCCTTCAAGTAGATATGGAACGCATAGAATAAAACAGTGCTTGTAAGTTCAGATGATTTTAAGGGGTGAAGAAGAATCTACCAGGCTACTGTCCTGGTGTTACAGCTCCTGCCTGTTTGTGCATGGCCTTTGGTAATGGATGTCTTTATTGTGCATGCTACTTCCAACAGGCATGCAGATGGTGAGCTTCTCCCTTCCTCTCTGCACAGTCCCAACAGGCTGAGGCACACAGCCGCGTCCCGCGTTCCCTGCGTGGAGATCAGCAGGCAAACAAGGCCTAGTTTTTTTCCACAGCCAAAGAGATCCACACAGCAGCAGCATTGATACACTCAGTCAGACATTACACGGCCCCCAAACATACCGCGCCGGCTCACAAAAATGCAGAAATACAGGACGACATCCATAGCCTCAAAGCAAGGATGATGTTAAATCCTTAATCTAGATCATATTTTCCAAATGAAATGACAGTATTTCCTTGCTTATGTGTTAAATGAGATCAATCTGGCAGAGCATTTTTCCTAACACTGCTCCCACTCGCTCTCTCTTTTCCCTTCTGCGCTCCTGCTGTGGTGTATAGGTGAAGCTTCTTTCCTGGAAGACTGGTTAAAAGCATCAAAAATTGGTTTAGTCCTGCTCTTTGGTCCTCTCCTCCTTCATGTTTACGTGCATATTTAAAGGTGGGTATCCATGATGGTCTGAAGCCATATGATGCTGAGTGTCTCTAGAATCATTACAGGACTGTTCCACCCCAACCCATTCCCCTCCCCCACCAATGCCTCTTCTTGTTGTTCTTAAAGGGATAGAGGCTAAGAATATCATATGCATACAATGGCTTCTCTAATTATCCATTTCTCTTATGATATCCTCTAATTGTATCTGCATAATTGCATTACACTATTTTTAGGGGGCTTCAATGAATATTACATTAGAAATGCAAGTAAATTATAGAATATTATGGCAGTTAAAATTTAATAACCAGTGAAATGCATAAATATCCTTTGTAAATAAAATTTATAAAAATAACAACAACAATGAAATGTATTCTTGCATCAGTTTTTTAATGTATGCACATGGGAACAAATGTTGAAAGGCCCTCCCTCTTTAAAAGTTATGCAATATGCCTAAACAACACTAAAATTCAGATAATAAGCTAAGATCAATAATCATTAAACAGCTTTTAAAATGCCATTGTGGGTCCTGCCAGAATGCTGTTCTTCACTGGTAATGTATGAGAACATGAGAAGCACTGTTTACATGAGAAAACTGATTATTTGACAAATCGTGCTTTCAATCAATGTATTTTTCCCTATTTTGGCTTTTATATACTATGCCTGGGAGAGCATTTATATGGATGAGACCTAGTAATTGAAGTTGTGTTATATATGTAAGTATTAGGGTTTGAAAATATTTGACATGCAGGCAGATGGATGCAGATAGCTTGGTAGTAATCTTATTTTTGTTATTAAAAATTTGAAAATATCATTATATAGCTTGTTCATTTATTTTGTTAGGTACATTTACCATTTTGTAGTAGTTTGTTAAGCCTACTGCTTTGGAAACAGCACTGCTAACGATATTATAATAATTGTAGATCCAAGTTCACATTTTCACCATTGGCAAGTAACATCTGTACTTCTTGTTTATTTTTTTATTTTTTTGTATGTCCAGAGACTGTGCATATGTGGTCTGTGCATTTGCATCCTTTTACTGGAATGAGCACTTACAAAAACTGTAATTCAGGATTATTTAGGTGTAATAAGGCAAATGCAAAGGAAATGCATGTTTGATTGTTAAAAAGTTCTGTAAATGCTAATGTCATCTAATGTCAAAGAAATTTTTTTCTTCCATAAGTTAAAGTATGATAACTTAATGAGCTGGAAACACTGACCATCCAGCTCATTAAGACTAAAACAAACTTTTTTTTTTTTTTGCATAACTATCCCTTTAAGAAAAAAATAAAATCTGCAGCTGCTCCATCTGGTGTTGTAGAAGGGGATTTACAAGCTCCAGTTGCAAAACAATAATGTATTGCAGGTTTCCTATAAGGCTACCTAGGCACAGCTTTTGATGCCGCCATCAAGAGTATCACTACATGGTTACCTCAACCATGCTGAATACAATATTGAAACTCTTTACTGAAACCAATTGTTCTCCGCCCTTAGTATTTTAGTCATTTTAAGACCACTAATGGGGGTTGGGAAAAATAATCAAATATTTATCACAATTCTCTCAATAATGAAATACATTACAGACACAGAAACTGAAAAAGTAATAAAATAATAATGATAATAATAATAAGAGCACAGTCTATTACACATTTCATGGATTGTATTTTATTTGGACAGTTATGTACATCGAACTGAAACAAATGTATAAATGAAATCATTTACACAAATGAATCACTCAGAAAGACTTATGAACTCACAAGATTTTATTGTGAATCAATCTAACAAATCTTTCACTTTACTAACAGAATAAATTCTTCACAAACTACTCAAAATCTGTCACACATATGATAATTATTTACTAATGTCAATACACGCAAGAACTGTACATTTGGCATGGCACATCAATTGCATTTTTTTTATTAATTTGTTTTTTTTTTTTTTATTAAAAAAATATATTATATATTTTTTCTTTTATTTTTTTATTCTCCATGCATCACAGATGCAATTAACAAAATGCAGGAAATGAATTTACTGTTCACACAAAAATTTGTTCTGATTTCCACATGTGATTTATCTTTGCAGACTAATGTGTTTAACAGGCTAAATGAAAAAGCTAATTCACTCTCTGACAGTAGAGAGCACTAACAGAGAAGCAAAAATACAGATTTCCCTGGTGCACAACTGGAACATTGAACCTGACATGGAAAAGAAAGGTCAAATAGTATATACAGTTTTGAAACACGAGTTCACTCTTGTAGGTTACTCCCGTTTCTCTTGTTATCAAACAAATTGTTGAAAAAAGTGTACATTAACTATGCTATTTACAATCATTTAGCAAAATTACCAATTAGTAGTTTATGTAACAGCAGTGGCTCTGGGCATGTGACCAGAAGTGCAGTTCTTGTTGGCAGGTTTTCTTCACAGCGCAATGGAAAACAGACTACAACACCTGTCCTTAAAAATTGTTGCATGGACTGCATGCTAATGTTCATGTTAGTCTAAACAGATGCATTCAAACTGATATGTTTATTGCACTGAACATCTGTCTTGGTCTGAACAGGACTTATTCTCACTTCTCTTGGAGATATTTCATTGTCAGATTGATAAGAATTTCACACAAATTGCTTGGAACCCAAAGCCTGAATGTTAGACACTGTAACCACTTGTGGAAAGTGCTTTTCTACTGTATACATTCTTTCATGTTTTACCAGGTTCCTAGACTCAGTGAAACCCTTTCCACAATGTGAGCACTCGAAAGGTTTTTCACCATTATTGATTATTTCATGCCGCTCCAAGTCTCTGGCTTTCACGAAGGAATTTCCACACTCACAAACACATGAGACTTCACGCTGCTATGTATTTTTTGGTGCTGTTTAAAATAGTCAAGGAATAGAAACATTTTCCCACAAACAGAGCACAAATAAGGCTGCTTGTTTAAATGTGTCCTTGGGTGTCTTTTCAGCAGTGACTCCAAAACAGATTTTTGACCACACTCATCACAGCCAAATGGCCTTTCTCCAGAGTGAAACTGCAGGTGAAATATGAGGCTTTGGGCCTGTGTCAAACCTTTACTACACAAATGGCATGGAAAAGGCCTCTGATCTGTGTGAATTCTTATGTGATGCTTCAGATGTCCTTTAGTTGGGAAACCCTTTCCACACTGAGGGCATGTGTAAAGACTCTCTCTAGTGTGGCCTTTTATGTGAAAATAATTTTTTCCTTTACGTGTAAAATACTTTCCTCTTCGAGAACATGCAAAAGGCCTCTCACCAGTGTGAGTTCCTATCTGTTATTTAAGGTGTACTTTACATATGTAAGTATTTCCACACTCCAGGCCTCTCTCGGGTGTGAGTTTTAATGCAAATATTAAGGTTTTCTTTACAAACCTTTCTTTTTAGGCAAGAATCAGACATTGGTGTCATGTATAAGCTAATAAAATATGTTTAATGGGACTGAATTTGCATTTAATGTGATTATAATTAAATTAAATTGATAATGTTTCCTTCTCACGCTTATTCAAATGGCGAAAATATTTTGTACAGAAATGACATTATCACTAACCTTGATCTATCGCAATCTCTCTCTCTCAAAAATAGTTGTAATAGTTATAGTTATAATCACTGAAACTGTATAAACTGCTAAATTAATCCCTTACTTACACTGTACATAAGCCTTCATCTGCGCTTTGTTGCTTATGATGACATAATTCCTGGAATTCAGTCATCGAACGTGCACGCATTCAACAAAGCAGATGAGTTTCAGCGATGACTCATCTGAACGTATCTGATTGGCAGTTGCATTTCTAAGCTCAACAGAATCATATGTGATTGATTATAATGCACAACACGGTATAAACGCCTAAAATGAAATACGTGCAACATAAGCAAATCTTAATTTAATTCTGCAGTCGACACTTTCTATTCATTTACACTTTGTTAGGTAGAGACATAATAGTTTTAATTTGTTCATGCAGGGGCATTTTTGTCCAATTTAGTGGCATTTTTGCCCCAAGACCTCATGGCACCCTGCCTTACACATGCTCCACCTATGCTGATAAACTGCCTGAAAGTGATTACTGAACAATAATAAATAGACAGTACTTCTTTGTTTGATTCTTGTTGGCTTGAACCACAGTGGCCCCTTTTATGGGAATAGTTCTAGCATATATATATATATATATATATAAAATGAAATACGTGCAACATGAGCATATCTTAATTTAATGCTGCAGTCGACAACATATATATATATCAGGGTATCTTCACATTTTTTAACAGCAAATTTAATGACTTTTAAGACCTTTTTAAGTCCTCTAAAAGGAAAATTTAAGACTTTATCTAAACAAAAAAAAAAGGGAAATGTTCAGTCCGACAACACAGATTGATGTGGCGAAGCATTAGTGTGGCACAACTCATCACAACCACGCTCAAGACAGGTCAAAGGGGCGCGAAAACTTTTATACCAAGTGCTGATTGACCTTACAACCCTGACATGGTTGACTATGTATAAACTATCAGCCTTTAAGGTACTTCAGGTAATTTCTAAATTCTGGCCCCTCATAGCAGTTTGAAAAAGACATGGAAGACAGCCCCAGGACATTACAAAAGCCCATTTCATCATACTTGATCTAAATTATGGTTAAATGTTGCTGCCTAATAGCCTTGAGCTGGGTTTGGGGGTTCTCCCCCAAGAAAATGTTGTTCAGGGTCTGATTAGTGTTTTCTATGTCATTTCAGACACAGATAAATGCAAGCACATTCAATAATCTATGCATAGACCTAATGAATGACAGACAATTGTAGGAAAGATCAGGATCAGAAATTTATTGCATGTTCCAGTTGTAGGAGATCCATGACTTTCCAATTTACTGTGGATACATCCATTGACACAGAAAGCATGTTCCTTAAATTAAGTTCCTTGGTGCCCTCCTGAAATTATAAAAAAATAAAATCAAAACAAAGTCCACCTCAAGAATGATAACATTTTCATTCATGTTCACTCAGATTAAATTTATGCATTTAGCAGACGCTTTTATCCAAAGCGATTTACAGTGCATTCAGGCTATAAATTTTTACATATCATGTGTTCCCGGGGAATTGAACCCCCAAACTTGCTTGCTTGCTAGATCAGTGCTCTACCAGTTGAGCTACAGGAACACTAGATTAGATGGTTTGTCTAAAGTAGTGATTCTCAAACTGTGGTCTGGGGACCAATGGAGGTATGCCAGATTACCAAGGAGGGTCTGTGAGCAAAAGTCATCAACCAAAATGACTGACATGGACTGTGACACCGTTGAACATTTCCAATTCACTTCTCATGACTTGTTTTCTAATCATGCACATTATTAGCAGGTGAAGTTAGCCATGGTTTCAGAAGACTAAAATGGCCTACATTTTTACATGCATTAGGGATGATCATTAAGCCAAATATGTCAAGTTTTTTTTTTTTTTTATTGGCTAAGTGGTCCTTGATTTGAAAGAAAAAATGTTTGAGAAACAAGTTAAGCCATAATAGTGAATGCTCACAAATTTTTTTAACTGATTGGCTGGGACAATATATCGATGCATTTTGAATCGAGAAATTATTCTGGATCGATTCCAATTTTTCTGAATGCATCGCGATTCTCTCTCGAATCAATTCTTAGTTTAGTTTTTAACAGCAGATGCCACTGCATGATTTATATGCCTTACACACACCACTTGAACCTACTATAAAATAATAATTAATAAAGTTCGAAAAGGTTGAAGCGAAGTACAAGGGTGTTTGCAGTGGGGCATTTACATTAATCTCGCGTCATAAAAGCAATATATCAATTACATAATCAGACTCAGCAGAACGCACGAGCGCTCTTCGTCGTGAGCATTTGAGTGCTCGGTTAAAAACTAGCCTAGAGCGCAATGTGCAAAAACTAAGCTCAGAATCAATTCACAATGCATTCGGAAAAATTTAAATCAATCCAAGAATTGTGACGCATCGATATATTGTCCCAAATATTCATTAGGAAATAACAAAAACACATGAAGCATTTTAACATATTCAAATAATTTTAAATGATACTTTTAGAGTCTTACCTTAAAGTGCTACAGCAAGTCTTCTGCCGTTGAGGGGCTCAAAAACTGAGAACCAAGATAGCGAGACCTGACAATCGTGGTCTTGTCCACAGCTTTATCGTCTTTGCCCATGCTTGCGATTTCGCAAACTGCCGTGGTGGCGAACCATCATCGCAACGCGTTCATCAATCACTTACTCGTATGTCACCTATGGAATGATGCAGGTTGCACCCACGAAGTGCTGCCCCCAAATGTTACGCTGGTCAAATTGCGGTTGAAAAAATAAATAAAAATGACGAGTCGGACATGAAATTTAAGATCCCACATGAAATTTAAGACATTCATATGGAAAATTCCAGGATTCAAGAAATTTTCAGACCTTAAAAATCGAAAATTGTATTTAAGACATTTCAAGACTTTTTAAGGACCCGCGGGGACCCTGTATATTAGTGGTGGGCCGTTATCTGCATTAACGTGCTGCGTTAACGCGAGACTCTTATCGGGCGATAAAAAAAAAATATCGCCGTTAATCTATTCCCAAAATTCCCAGATAGCAAATGACATGTGGCCCAGTTCTGGCCCACATCTCCCATATTCTTCTGGCCCACATACCACGCGGAATGACGGCGATGACTCAACCTGAGTCTGGCTGACATATGTCAGCCACAACTGAACCAGATCTGGGCCACATCTCAGAAATGGTGTGGGTGACATCTGGGCCAGATCTGGCCCAGTTTTGTCTGACAGAAGTCAGCCACAACTGTACCAGATCCATGCCGCATCTCACAAATGGCATGGGCGACACCTGGCCCAGATGTCAACCACGCCATTTCAGAGATTTGGCCCAGATCCGTTCCAGTTGTGGCTGACTTCTGGGTTAGATATGGCCCATATTTACCCTTTCTAGACACAAAAGAATATGTAATTCATCCAGAATAAAGAAAACACTCATTTAGTCTAAACTGCTTTATTAAAATATAAAAATTAGACAAATAAATATACATACATGAATACAACTGCATGTATAGATATAAAACAAATACATTTACATTATTACAAAATAAAAAATGCAGATAAATATTTATAAATATAGTTAAATACACATTAACATTACATTTACATTTAGCAGACACTTTTATCCAAAGCAACTTACAAATGAGGACAATGGAAGCAATCAAACTCAACAAAAGAGCAATGATATACAGGTGCTGGTCATATAATTAGAATATCATCAAAAAGTTGATTTATTTCACTAATTCCATTCAAAAAGTGAAACTTGTATATTATATTTATTCATTACACACAGACTGATATATTTCAAATGTTTATTTCTTTTCATTTTGACGTTTATAACTGACAGCTAAGGAAAATCCCAAATTCAGACGTGGCAGACAGGAGTGAGTATGAGAAACATTCAGATACACAGGCTGATTCAGTCTTCTGAATTGGGAGTAGCGAACATGCATTATAAACTTCTTTCAAATTAGAATCTGTTGTGAAGATAAAATGTGCAAGATAACGTATATGTACTAATAAAAACATCAAACAAAAAACATCAAACAAAATTTTTTTATCTTTTACTCTCCAGTACTGAAAGCAGAACTGATAAGGGAGCCCTTGATACTGTGACACAGCTCTTTCAAATTAACATTACCTTTTTTGCAATAGCGGTAGTTTGTATGTCCATCTATAGTTGCCATCATCTATGGTCTTTTGAGTACTGGTATCATCTGAAGTCCTCACAAGTCCTGCAAGTCCTGTGCTGTGCAGTTTCTAATAACCCTGGGATGGACATTTGCAGAAACAGGAAGATTAGCATAGCTGCTGTTCATATCATTTCAGGCAATGTGCACTTTTTACTATTTCATCAATGGAGTACATTGAGTACTATTTTTAATCTAGTAGCTTTAAACTGAAATAATTTTGCCTTAATAAACATATTATTTGTTGTCTGTTTTTGGGGAACAGACACAGTCTCTATAGAATGGACTGCATATGCCAGAGTAACATTTAATACATTTTTTAAAAATTTAACTGGGAGGAACATCATAACTGTAATTTACACAACCATTCAAGAGTTTGGGGTCTGTAAGATATTTTATGCCTTTATAAAAAATCTCTTATGCTCACCACGGCTCCATTTATTGAATCAAATTACAGTAAAATAGTAACACTGTGACTATTACAATTCAAAACAACTCTTTTCTATGTGAATATTATGTTAAAACATAATTTATTCCTTTGATCAAAGCTGAATTTTCAGCATCATTACTCCAGTCTTCAATGACAAATCTTCAGAAATCATTCTAATATGATGATTTTTTGCTCATGAAACATTTCTGATTATGATCAATGTTAAAATACAGAGGTGCTGAAATTTTTTTTTGTTGGATTCGTTGTTACAAAGACTCCAAATATTTGAATGTTAGTGTTACATGCATCAAATTGTTCAAAATCATCTGTTTCAAATAGTGTTCCTGTAGTTCAACTGGTAGAGCACTGTGCTAGCAAGCAAGCAAGCGCAAGGTTGGGGGTTTGATTCCCCGGGAACACATGATATGTAAAAATTGATAGCCTGAATGCACTGTAAGTCGCTTTGCATAAATGCATAAATAAATGCAGGTCTTTTGAACTTTGTATTCATCTGTGAATCCTGAAAAATAAAATGCATCACGGTTTCCACAAAAAAAATTAAGCAGCACAACTGTTTCAACGCTGATAATAAGTTTCTTGAGCAGCAAATCAGCATTTCTGAGGGATCCATGTGACACTGAAGACTGGAGAAATGATGCTGAAAATACAGCTGCACATCACAGGAATAAATTAGTTTATAATGTATTCACATAGAAAACAGCTATTTTAAATTGTAATAATATTTCACAATATTACTCTTTTTACATATTTTAATCAAATAATTACTACAGAGGTGAGCAGAAGATAATTATTACAAATTGTATCAACTTCAAGCTTTTCAACACTAGTGTACTGTATATTTGAGGTTTGACTTACTGTACTAGTCTTGTGGTCAATAGCATCTTGGAGATGTTGTCTTACAGTAGGTTCACTCCGACTCTGCTGGATGCAGCAGGCCATCAGCACTGAAGAATCTAGGAACAAAACAAGCAATTTGACACAGAGCCAACAATATTTAGTCTGCAGTTCCAGGTTTATTAGATGGAAACAAGCTAGAGCAGGTGAAATGCAAAAAATAAATAAAATAACAGATTCATTGCGATATATGTTGTGAAAAAAATGCATATTATGTTACTTAACCTTTTCAGCGCTTCCCAGATCTCTGTTGTAGAAGGATTATTTTGTCACTCTTGAAATCGCAGAACAGTTTTATGTTTACCATAAAAGATCAAAACAACTTTAGTTTTCAGCCAATTTTCGCGCTCCTTGATAACGTGACGTCATCGATAAACAGTAAAGTGTAAAATGTTAAAGGGACAATAAGTAACTTTTTAGGTATTTTATTATCTAAAATCAATATTTTTATTCATAAATATGCCCTCAATGGTGTACAAATACCTATGCCAATGTTTAAACTAATCCTTGTAAATGAAGAATTTATTATCTTTATATACATGGGACGGGTAGGTCGACGGAGGCTTCCATGTAGTTCCGCCATCTTGCAAAAACTAGCCACGGCTTTCAACTGTTTTAAGGTAAGTTTATTTAATGTTTTCATTAATAATTATTTTAAATTGGCAGAATTATAACTTTTTTTGCGGCAACAATACTGTTAAACGTCTACAGACCAACATTATTTACGTTAAATGATGAACTGTTTAACGTACGTTACCTCAAACGGCCAACCTACGTTACGTGACTCGCATGATCGTGAGACGACAGATTAATAGTTTTATTAAGTTTCAGACAGTGACGGATGGCTGAAATATGCGAATACCTGTGAAAATAGAGGAAAAAGTCGTTTCTGACACTGAAAAGCGAATTTAACATTTAAGTTAGTCAAATGAGTTCAAAAAGTGAATACGACTTTCTGCATAATGTAAACGCCTGCAGTTGTCCATATCGACATGTAAATCATACAAATTACGTACAATATAGTCGGACTGCAGGTCTAAAAGAACCGACGATCCAGTTCAAATAAACCGGTTCAGTAATTCTCGAACAAATTTCCCGGAAAAGAATCGACGTCTCAGGGCATTTCAAAGTGCGCGCAGGCACAGCGATTGATTTAGGACGCGTTAGTGAGGTGTTTTGATGCTTTTGTGGTTTATAAAGTCTTTTTACATACAAATTATAATTCAAAATGTGTTTTTTCCTGTCAGAAAAGCACATGGATACATTTGTGAGAGAATAACTCGTCGAGTGCAGTCTTATTGATGCGTCTAACGGTAAGTTCGTGTTTATTATACATTTTACATAATTGCTTGTCTGTTATAATCAACTAATGTTAACCCTCACGTAACTTAAACGCGTATTTGTATTTCGTGCTAGAGTTAAAGCTAACTTTGTGTTCAGAATGTACCTAATTTAGCAGCGTAAACATCATATTATACCAATTTTCCAGCTCGTGTTTTTGACTTGTCCTTATCACTTTGGTACATCTATAAGTGTTTATATATGGACTGTTTTAAAGCTGCGGGGTAACCCCGTACCTGCGTGACTTGTCATAGAAATGTCTGTGTGCGCGCATTCAGTGTGATCTCCCTTATCTGTGCCAGTGACTGTGTGTGTTTGATATAGCCAGCATATTAACATAAAACTGTGATTTATAATAACTGGAACATCCCATTGATTAGACAGTTTGAAAGCACACCTTTCAGCCAATCACTATATCATATTCTGCTTAGATATAACAATTTTTTTCTTTTTTTTTTTTTACTTTATTTTAAAGGTTGACAAACAAACATGGAATTCCTAGTCCACAAAACCCCATCCAATTGTCATGGCGATTTAAAAATGCCAGCAGATCTCTCAGGAATTTATCATAATCAATGGACAGGTAAGGATATTCTGGACTATTTTCCAAATAAATTGCAAATTGTATATTTAATTGCATTTTTCCACATGTGGACGCATACATTGTGACATAGTCCAAACGCAATTGAAAAGCATTTAAATTACAGATGCTTTACACAGAAAGCTGTCAATTTGTGTCAAGCGTGGGACTATACTATGGGGCATGTTTTTTATTGGGATATATTCTGTAGTTTTTACCCCAAATCTCTCACTGTTTGCACTCTGATGCACGTCAGCAAAACAACATTGCCGTTCTACTCTTATTTACCTATTTGCATCTTACCCTATATTTTATACCTCAGGTGAAAAGCATTTGGTTAATGGTGAATATTGACCAATAGTACCATGTGGCTCTAACTGTTAGCAGGGGATAGTAGTTGCATTTGGGGTAAAAATGACATAATTATTTATTGTGTGAGGTGCCAAGAATATAGGGAGATCCGGGTTGCACTGTCTGTTCTTTAACACGCATCTCTCGGAGTGGCAGCTGCCTTTAGTAGTGCCTTAACCTCCATTGTTCAAAGCATTTGGCACAATTGTCCTTGAGTGACATCACCTCCCAATACAAACACTCTCCATAGTATGGTCCCACCTCTGGCAAAAATTGACAGTTTTCCATGTGAGGCTAAAGTAAATTGCTAAAGTAATTGCGATTCCCTTTGAGTTTTGGCAGGTAACGTGCAACACAGTGAAAAAACAGACATGGTAATTAGTAACACCTCATGTACTTGTTCTTATGTTGCATCTATGCTAACATTAGTCTGTTTCTCTCTTATTCCGAGGTCACCGTAGCCACCCGTATCCAGTACACATCCAGATCAGATGGTGGATCAGCACCTAGAAAGGACCTCTACATGCCTGAAAGACAGCGGAGACCAGGACAACTAGAGCCCCAGATACAGATCCCCTGTAAAGACCTGGTCTCAGAGCACCACCAGGACAAGACCACAGGAAACAGATGATTCTTCTGCACAATCCGACTTTGCTGCAGCCTGGAATTGAACTACTGGTTTCGTCTGGTCAGAGGAGAACTGGCCCCCCAACTGAGCCTGGTTTCTCCCAAGGTTTTTTTCTCCATTCTGTCACCGATGGAGTTTTGGTTCCTTGGTTTTCCTTAGTTGGGGACAATTAATATCAAGCCATATCATCGACTTGATCGCACAGAGGGACGATACATCACTGAATCAATGATGAACTGACTTTAACTGAAAACTGAGTGTTGACTGTTGTCCCTTTGCATTATTACACACTATTTTCCTATTTAATACTGTAAAGCTGCTATGATGCAGTATTTGATCAATATGAGAGGCTTATTACTCATAATAAATGGAAAATACAGCTGCAAACGGACTTTGCTTTTCCATTTGAAATTTGGCAGTCACTGTGCATTCATGAAAACTGAAAAGGTAATTTTTGTTCGTTGTTTCTGAAAGTGTTTTTGTTCAAGATTTGCAATTGTGTTTGGATTTTGTCACAATTTGTCACATGTGGAAAACGCAATTGAAAACATAATTTGCAATTCCTTTTGAAAATTGTCCTTCCGTTGACAGGCTCTAAAGCAGAGTACACTGCTCTCAGGTGTACAGTAGATCTTTGAATTTTCATTTTTGGGTGAACTATATATGTTGAACTACCCTAAGCAGTGCACATCTACCTACATAGGAGTCTTTATATACTTGATATAAATTTAAGGACATCTTTAAATTATTTTACATT
>NC_068409.1:29215023-29232034 GCF_023724105.1 Carassius gibelio | reverse complement strand
AAAGACTTGCGAGGTAATTAGCCTCTCTAATCGCTCAATTTACGCAGAACGGCCTCTGACACAAGGACATGCGACGAACCAGTCAAACAGAATTAGATTTACACGTCGTGACTTAAGAGAACATGCCAGCACTCAGAATAGTTCCTGGAGGTTTATGGAGGTTATAATTATTATATGACACACGTTCCACATTAAATACTGCTGGAGAACTGGGCCGTTCATCACCAACATTAATCACAAGTGATTACGCACTGTTGTCAACTAAATGTAAAGATGCAAAAATCTTATTTTTTCATTGAAATTATGTATAATACAAGATAAATGTGCATCTTTTTAGATAATATACTTCATGCTCAAATTCAACAAGATATATTTTATGAAGAGATTCATTTCTCATGCAAAATAGCGGACTCTGAATGGCAATTAAAAATGTCAAATAAGTAAAAAGATTTTTTTTTAAATGTCTATTAGTATCAATTTGAAATGCATTTCATTTTAATTAATAAATTGCATATTTTTAATTGATTTTAAAGTGGCACTCTCAGCCTTCGATCTGTGCAATGTTGCTTCTGCTTGCTAAATGTGGGATACATTTTATTTTACATTTACATTTTATTAACAGTTTTAAAATAATAATAAAAAATGTTAATAATTTAATATAATGTAATATCTCTAAAATGTATTTTCTATTGATGTAAACAAGACCACAAAAGACCCAATGATATAGATATATATATATATATATATATATATATATATATATATATATATATATATATATATATATGAATAAATTACCACAATCCAATCAATTCTGGATAAAATCCAGTATTATTTTAATATCACTGACATATACTAATATATTTTTGTCAATATTTTGAATTACAGTTTTTTTAAAGTTATAAAGTAATTTCGTTGTGCATTTCTCTCATGTTTCTCTTTTTTAATGTATCTATATAGTCATCATTAATTTTTTGAATAGGGTTTAGTTTATTTAAAGTTATTTCAGTACTTTATATAAAAATATGAAGAATGATGACTAGCCGAAATGTTTTGAAATAAATAAATAATATTCATTTAGTTTCAGGTGGCATTCTTTCTTTAAGGTTTTAGTTTTAATTAACAACAACAACCCTGATAAAACCAAGTCATTCGATTTATTAATGAAACGTTAACGCTGAAGTCAGATGTGGTGAATGCATGAAGAGCTCAGCACCTTGACGGAAAGCAGTCGGGTCAGATAGATCTCAGTGATGGCTTTGGTCATGGATTTGTCCTTTATGCTGCCTCTCTTAGATTTTATCTCGTCCAGCTCATCGGCCGGTCGCACCAGGTGAAACACTTTATCATCGTCCAGCAGGGCGTTTCCTGTGAGTTCGGGTGAAGAGAGTGTATAAGTCTGAGCGCCAGTGACAGATCACACTTACAAAGCAGACTCGCACTCACTCTCTTCATGGTTATCGTGATTTTGCTCGTAGGATTGATGTGTGTGCTGAACTCTGGAGAGGACCACCGTCGCATTATCACGTACCTGAAACCACACCAAAGTCATGTATAAGAACAAACAATGACCCTCTTGTCTTCACTGGAGCAATACTGCTCAACCCATGTGCTCACGTTATAATGGGCCAACGTATTGATGCGCCTCCACCTGCCCTCCTTCTGTGACGACACGTCTAGATCTGACAGGATCTGTCCCGTGGAGCCGGGACGCCATTCTGTGGGAGAGACCAGAAGACGTGAAGAAGAAGAAGAAGAAGAAGAAAGTGTGGCGCTGCACGTGAGATCACGACGCCGGCTCACCGAGGGTGACGCTGTCTACTTTGGGTCTCTGAGAGTACGGCAGGTTTTTGTAGACCTGCTCGATGATCTTCTCCTTCACCTGAGAGATGGTGTCACAGTTCAGCACCTTCACGGGGGTGATGTCCGGCCCCTCGCCCTGAACCAGCACCTGCAGCGTCTGCCGGAGCACAGAAAATACTGACAAATACTGACCAAACCTGTTCAGAAAGTATCTGAAGTGATCTGGGATCAAATAAAGCATATTCAAATATGTATTAGAGATCCAAATGATAACACTTTTACCATAACAGGTGCCATACTAATACTTTAATTTTTGGTACTTGATACCAATTATAGATACCTGTTTATTAATTTTTTTTTTTTAATATTGGGTAGGTTATATTGTTTAATAAACAGATGTTCCTTCACTCATTTTCACACTTAATTATGTGTGCAATAAATGTGGGAATATACAAAAAATATAATATTTTATATATATATATATATATATATATATATATAATCTTTTTCATAAAAATGTGATATAATTCAATGTATATATATATATATATATATATATATATATATATATATATATATATATATATATATATATACACACACACACACACACAATGTAACACTATAATATTATATTCATGAATTATACATGTAATTTCAATTTTATTATACATTTATATATGAACATTAATATTAATTGCATGTATCATTTTATAATAAATTCTTATAAATTCATTTATTTTATTGTTATTAGATAACTATTATTAAAACCATACCATTATTTTTGCTTATTTATTTATAATTCATACTACTGATATTACTGTATTTTACATGTATTTTATAGATAGATATAGATACATAATCTTTCATTTAGATTATATTTGTAGTATATATATATATATATATATATATATATATATATAACAATATATAACATATATTACACATATTAACAATACATCTGTAATAAATGTATATATATATATATATATATATATATATATATAATATAATATAATCTGATGAATAATAAATGATTATGATATATTTTGAATATAATCAATGACTTTTAAAATATGAATATGTTTTTTAATTATTATATTGTTTTCGCTCCTTAATTCAAACTGCTTTTTATTACTTCAACTGTAGTTAATTGCCGTATATGAATGTGTATAAGATATGTTTCCATTTAAAATTTTAATAAATGCAGTATGAATCCATAACTATCATTCTCATCTTTTTGTTTGTAGTAGCACCAAAAAAATAAAATAAAATAAAAATAGAACAGTCCTTTGTTCATCAACGAATGAAAGTGGGAAAACTCCAGATCAGTTTTGTTCTGAGCAGGTCACATTCGTCACATCAGGCTGTTGATCACATACCAGCACAACATACTCCACGTCATCTCCCAGAAGGCCGGTGTCGTTCAGCGTGTATTTGGCTTTCTTGACCTGTGCGTCCACAGGCCCCTTCTCAATCTGGTGCTTGATGGCCCTGAAGAGTTTGTAGAGCGGCTCTCCAGCGCTGTCCTGAACAAACAGCAGCACTTTAACACAATCCTGCTGCTGCTTTCATCCCTCACACACACACACACACACACACACACACATCCCTCCTCACTCTAGTGCTGATTCATGCAGACGAGGAACAGACGCTACTTCATTAAACACTATTATCATCATCTTCATCAGTCACACTCATGAATATCAAAGCTTCACTGACACACCGTGGACAGAACTAATCCAAACCCTACAAGACCTTAAAATACTAATAAACCCATCTGATGTAATATGAAGCTTAAGGTGAGGTGTGTAATACTTCCAGCTTCCAGATCAAGACTGGACTTGATCATTAAATCCCGATGTATGAATCTTGTGTCATGTTTGATATTTTACCTTCAGGTACTGATAGAGACAGATGGACATCCAGTTACTCAGCATCCTTTCCACCACCGTTTCAGACCTGCACACACACACACACACACACACACACACACACTTACTAACTAATATTCAGTAAAACTAACAATTAAAATCGTAAAAAAGAATGAATCATTTCATATAAAAATTATTTAAATAATATATACAACATATAATTTTACATCAAATGATAATTAAAAATATTTCTTTTAAACATTTTTATAATAAAATACTTAAAAACTAACATTCACTCAAATTAAACTGGTGTTTGGATAATAAATGGATTAATAAATTGGATCATAAATCATAAACCATAAAAATTTGTAAAAAAAAAAAAAAAAAGTATAAAAATGAATACAATTTCATATTTAAAAACTTGCTTTATTTTAAGTAAATTAATAAAATAATTTAACACAATTAAAAATATAAATAATTCTATATTAAAACACTAATATTAACTAAAACAGTGTTTTCAAATCATTAATTACATCATAAAACTGTAAAATGAGAATTGAGAATTTTTTACATTTATAATTAAATCGTAAAAATTCATAAATAATTTTGTATAAAAAAATATAATATATAATCAAATAATTTTAAACATTATATTATATATATATATATATATATATATATATATATATATATATATATATATATATATATATATATATATATATATATATATATATATATATATATATATATATATATAATACACACATTTGCTAATTAATATTCAATAAAACAGTGTTTCCCAAACTGGAGTTCACGAGTTGATAAAAAAAGGTAATAATTATATTATTTTGTATTATATTATATATAATGCCTGCTCTAAAACATGGACACCTTTTCCTCTGTGAACCTCCTAAAATAATTTTTTTTTTTTATAAAACTGCATTTCTGAAATCACATTTGAAGCTTA
Organism: Carassius gibelio; assembly: GCF_023724105.1. NCBI lineage: Eukaryota > Metazoa > Chordata > Actinopteri > Cypriniformes > Cyprinidae > Carassius > Carassius gibelio. Next base: position 29,227,387 of record NC_068409.1, on the reverse strand, counting down.
TATCTAATCTGATCTGTCAGTTAAGCACTATATTAACACGACAAGTCACTAAAGAGCCAACAGTCGGGTTATTAACAGTTATTTTCAATAATAGGCACATTTATTTATTGAAGACAGATGTTGCGGTTGCTGGCTGTTATTGAAAGCAACAAGCCACTGGAGGCTTTACGTTAGAGTTATCTGAAGTGGTTTCCCTTAACTGTGTTAAGATCAGCCTCCAGTGGCCTACTGCTTTAATCAACACTAACACACTCATTTCTGTCAAGAACAAACAACAACAATTAGCATCAGCACCCAACTATGACAATCAAAGAAGCATGTGAACATGAAGCTGGAGTATGTTCTGCTTTGGGACAGAGAGGTTTGTTTGTTTTTTGAATGTCAAGACAGATTTTGATGAACATGACATGTTTTATGTGACATCCCCAGGTTGATCAATCAGAACGATCGATTGATTAAAAAATGATAATCTCTCACATAGCAAGAGCTTGGCTTTGTGGTCCATCCCAAATCAATAAGCATATATTTAACATTCATGCTTGCGGATGTTTGCTTGCCTTTTACTGCCTCAAACCAGAACTCTCAATATATTCCAATGATTTAATGCCATTAAATATAAACAAATTCATATGGGAAATCTAGTGACTAGATATGCCTCCGGAGCCTTAAATCTCATGAAAACCTGTCGAAAACATGCCATATTGCACCCCAAAGCACAAGAAATAAATATATTTTACACAAAGAAAAAAAAGCATATTATTAGAATCATTTCAACTAGACAGGGCGGGACTTATCTAGTAGCCCCGCCCCTTTTTAAAGGGGACATCAGATGCCCATTTTCCCCAAGTAGTTATGATTCTTTATGGTCTTCACAAAAAGTACATAACATACTTAAACATTTCTCAAGGATAGTGTAAAACAACACTTTTTATCCTGTCAATAACAGCTAAATATAATTAAACCTAAATACAAGTATTAGAATGTATTATATTTATGACAAATATTCCATATCTTTATATTAATTTATGATCTATTTATATATTTTATTATATTCTTATAATACAAAAGAAAAAAGAATGAAAATGACAAACAAAATAGGGCTAAAATGAAAACACAACATAAAAATGACACATTTTTACACACAGGTGTGTCTAAAATAACACTGTTAACTAATAGTACGTAACCAGCCAATCAGGCTGCAACATAACAAAACCAGCCAATCAGATTGCAGGCTCGGAATTTTGCACCATTTGGCCATAGGCCTCAGTTAGTGTCAGCCGCGTCTCACCTGCGAAGCAGCAGTTTAGGGTTCTTGCTGTGAACGTAGTCCTCCATGAGCCCCAGCAGAAGTGTCCTCATGATGTCTGTGTAATATTCCAGTTTCCCGTGAAGCGCCACGGTCAGCAGAGACGCAAAATACACTTTGGCCCTGGCGTTAAAATCCGGACGGCCCTCCAGCGTCCTGATAAACTTCACACAGAGAGATCACGGTTTACTAACTTCCCTGTGTGATTAAAAGTGTGGAGCATTACGATTTCCATCTACATTACGAGCGTCTTGTTATATTCTAATGAGTATTGTGTTGGTTATGATGGACTCTCGTGTGTGTGTGTGTGTGTGTGTGTGTGTGTGTGTGGTGGGTAATGATATAAACACTTGGGAGATAATTACAGGCCAGTCTTAAAACACGGACGGTGTGCTTGTTTATGTGTGTACATGTGTGTTATTAGATGTAAATGTTTAATTGTGTTTGCGGCGTGAATACAGAAGATTTTAATGGGAGCGCAGGAGCTGATGGAGTCCTCTGGGGCTGTTTTAGTGTCATTCGGGTATAATTGAGCGACTGTCTAAAGGCTTCGTCGATGATGTGTGTGCTTTCTGATGAGAAACCTTCCACAATTATCGTCAAATATCAATTTACTGACCTTTCCCGCTGATAGCTGCACCGAATGGTTTAAAACGAGTACGTGAAGAGTGTATAAATGGATCATAATTACAGTTTGTGTGTGTGCTTCATACATTGATGAGGAAAGTTTTGCTGTTGAGGAGGTTGGAGAACTGGTTCAGCGCCTGGGTGACCGTAGCCCTGCGGGATTCTGGGATATCCAGTTTGCCGGTGATCATGACGTCGTTGGCACCGTCCTTCGAGGGCAGGAAGAAGACGCGGTCGGTGTAGGTCTTGTAGTCCAGGAAGGGGATGCGGCCCTCGCTGATGTCATTGCCGTGGTCCTCCATTTCAATCATCAGATCTGCAGGAAATGACACGTTCAATGTCAATGACGTGTTTGCTTCAGATCCACGTAAACTCATCCAGACAGTTCTGAGATTTACATATCCAAATTTCATTAGTATGTGTCAAAACCAGACTTCTGGGTGTGAGGCAACAATGCAAATACCATTGATCAATGGATAAATAAATAAATATATACATAAAAGGGTGAAAGGGTAGATAAATAATAGATTAAATAAAAAATAATTAGTAATAAATACACAAATAAATATACGTGAATGGACAGATAAGTGACTGTCAATTAAAAAAATATCTGGAAAGTTAGGAAAACAATAGATTAATTGATAAATAATTATGTAGATGGATGGATGAATGAATGAATGAATATATGGACAGATAGATAGCAAATGAAGAAATAGATCAATAAAAAATAGCTGGAAAAATACATAAAGACATTTAAACAGGTAGATTAATAAATTAATAAATAATTGGTAAACAATGGATTAATTAAAGATAAAAAGTAACAAGTATATGAATAAATAAATGATTATCTGTCCATTCACATTTATTTAATTATATATGTATCACTTTTATTGCAACTGTCAATAAAAAAAAATATTTGGAAAGATAGAAAAACATTAGATGAATTGATAAATAAACGGGTGGATAAATAAATAAATAAATGGACAGATAGATGACACATGAAAAAATAAATAATAAACGGAAAAAAAACAGGTGGAAAATAGGTGGAAAGATACATAGACATATTAATGTAGATTTACTGATAAATAAATAAAACCAAACAAACTAACAAATAAATAATAGGTTGCTGAATTAATGAATAAATAATAATAAATTATAAATTATAAATTAATAAAAGATAAACAATGTACAAATTTTTAAATAAATAAATACATAAACGCGAAAGGACAGATAAATGACTGATAAATCAAAAAATAAGGAGAAAGATACAGTAGATAATACATTAATTGATAAATATGTGAATAGAGAGAAAAACAAGGGATAAATAAATACCTGAAAGGATAATTAAAGAATGGATTAATTGAAAAACAAAGAAATAAATACATAAACGTGAATGGACAGATAAATGACTCACAAATAAACAAACAAGTGGATGAAAGATACAACAAATACAAAAGAACAAATAAATTGGTGGCAAACAATTGATAAAGAACTTAATAAAGAGAAGCTGATAGCATGCTTTAGTCGAAAAAACAAAACAAAAAAAAACATTAAAAGATTTTACACACTGAGACTGACATATTCTAGTCCGATTAGTTGAGTTAACAAATAATTGAGTAGCATAAGCCAGTCGTCACTTTTCCATCGCAGACACAAAGAAAAGCTTTTTCCTCGCTTCAATCATCTGTTGCGATGGTAAAGGTATTATGCGTGCACATGTGACCTGTGAACTCTTTTTTGCAGCGGTCACGAACACTCTCCTCCAGATTCTCCAGCTGATGCTTCACTTTCTCGTACTCGCGCTCGGCCTGCTGGCTCTTCCTCCTACACACACACGAGCAGATGAATTCATTACATGAAACGTTCACTCAGACCAACAGCTCAAGGGCATTGTGGGAAGTGCAGTTCTTCTCTGTAACCTGTAGCAGAGGACGGAGATGACGATGATCAGCAGCATGGGAACGAGCACCGCCGGGATGATGATGGGCAGCGGGAGACTGTACTTCCTCTCGTACCGGACTGAGCCGACCAACCACTCGCCCTTCCCAAACTTAATCTGAGGGAAGGAGAAACAGTCTGTGTTAGGACTGGACGGATGGATGGATGGATGGATGGATTAATAAACTGGTCGAGAGATATATATACAGATATATACAGGAAAGTTGATGGGTGGAAGAATGAAAAGAAATGGATGGATAAGCCAACGGGTGGATGGAGAGATGAATATCTGAATACGTGGATGAGGAAACAAACTAATAAAAAGGTGGATAGATAGCTATAATAAATGGATAGACGTGATGAACTGTTGAATATATAAATTACTCAAAATTTGATTTTTTTAATGAAATATACAAATGTAAATAAAATTAAAAAAATAAGTGGGTGGACAGCTAAATGTATTAATAGATACATAAATAAAACACACATTTTTAAAGAATAAAAAAAATGAATTATATATTATAAGTCTATATTTTTACTATATTATACAATATTTTTACTATATGCATATTTATTTTTTATTTTATTTTAGCTAAAAATGAAGAACATCAAGAAACAAATAAATGGGTGGATAGATGCATCGATAAATAGGTGCGAATAAAGGTTTTTGTCAAAAATGGTTACATTTTATATATATATATATATACACACACACATACACACATGGATGGATGGAAGGATGGATGGATGGAAGGATGGAAGGATGGATGGATGGAGGGATGGATGGATGGAAGGATGGATGGATGGATGGATGGATGGATGGATGGATGGATGGATGGAGGGATGGATGGATGGAAGGATGGATGGATGGAAGAATGGATGGATGGAAGGATGGATGGATGGATGGATGGATGGAAGGATGGATGGAAGGATGGATGGAGGGATGGATGGATGGATGGATGGATGGATGGAGGGATGGATGGATGGAAGGATGGATGGATGGATGGATGGAAGGATAGATGGATGGATGGATGGATGGATGGAAGGATGGATGGATGGATGGAAGAATGGATGGATGGAAGGATGGATGGATGGATGGATGGATGGATGGATGGATGGATGGAAGGATGGATGGATGGATGGAAGGATGGATGGATGGATGGATGGAAGGATGGATGGATGGATGGATGGATGGATGGATGGATGGATGGATGGATGTTGTCTCACCACCAGGTCGAGCGGGTCAGAGCCGGTGTCTCTCCTCTGTCTCTTGGATCGAGCACTGGGGACTTTCGACGGCGGGTCCAGGAATAATTTTTCATCCTGTAACGTGTTTACGTTACACTCTATGTCTCCCACAAACGCCTGCGCTTCATTCGCCGTCATCGCTTTAGAAAAACCACGACCCTGAGACACAACAAAATCAGGTTTACTCGCGTGAAAAACCGCTGTCTGAATGAGATCACGAGCAGATACTCACATTCACAATGATCATGCTGTTCTCAGTGATTACGGTCTTGCTGAGGGGATCAAACGTGGGGTTGGGGTGATACTCAAACGGTGTCAGCTCGGTCTGGAGGTTATCCAGCTGCACGTACGTCCTATAGAACTGAGACTCGTTGACCGCAGGTGACACAAACGTGATCAAGGTGTCGTTTTTGAATGTGCAATTCTCTACAAACTGACAAAATAAGAGACTGTGTTAACATCACTTCTGTAAATTGAGACAGCACGTCATATTCTGCCTACACAGACAAACATGGTCCATGATGCTAGTCTAGTCTGAGTCATGCAAGTTATGCAAAAACTTCAAAACGAATCTCTATGCATCATATCTACACTTTATTGTTTATGATGTAGTCTCATGTCCATTTTTGCACAACTTTGTCATAGATTAATGCACTTTACGAAAGTAACTTTTAGAATGCTCTAAAGACGAACTTAACCAATTTCGTTGAACAGATAAAACCATTAAGGAATTGCTTTTAGAGCAATCTAGTTATTAGCAGAAACATGAGTGCAACTTTGGCCTGTTGGTGGCGCTACAGAGTTTGAGTTAGAGACTCAAACTTCATTGTGGTTAATGATGAGATGGTTTTCTATCTTTGTACCAAATTTCATAGCTTTCCCACAAGCGGTTCTATGAGATTCAAAACAATACACTAAAGCATTCGTAATATTCAGTATTTTATTACAAAATTCAAAATTGCCTACGCTCAAATTGGCTGACAAGGGATAACCGTTTATCGGCTGATCGGTTGATGCATCTCACCTTATGATTTTTGCCCTAACTGTTCAGAAATCATAAACAAAAATTTTACATTTTTCTTAATGTCTTAATGTTAGTATGTATTTGTCTTTGACAGGAAATCAGATGAAAAAAGAACTTTGCTTCTATACCTTATATTTCAAAAGTTATTAGCAGAAATATGATTGCAGATTTGGCCCAATGGTGGCGCTAGAGGGTTTGAGTTAGAGCCTCCAAATTTGGTATGCTGAATGATGAGACTGTTCTCAATCTGTGCGGCAAATTTCATAACTTTCTCGCAAGCAGTTCAATGGGCTGCCATAGACTTGAAGAGCGGAAGAAGAAGAAGATACAGATATAACAAAGATATAACAGATAGATCACTTGAGGCTGGGCTCCTAATTACACAAAGTGACACTTTTCAATAATTTTTCACATTTGAATTTAATTGCATCAGCAGTAATATATTTATTTAAACTGTACAAGGGCCATTTTTGTCCCTTTATCTCAAATTTATTTGGCATTTTTGTTCATTTTGTTGGCATTTTTTTACCCAGAAGCCCCCGTTAATGTCCAACCATGACATGGACTGAAAGTCCTCAGCAAAACAGAGGAACAGATTTCACTGCAGCTGGGAAATCTATTGATATTCTGAGAGGGAGCAGCAAAAGTCCCTAAAAGTGGGGGCGGAAAATCTGATAGATAGACAGATGGAGCAAGAGCGATGGAAGCACTGAGGAAGGGATGGAGTACAAAAGCTTCTCCTCAGATAAGAGAGATGAAATGAAGCGTTCATCAAGTCTTTCGTTAGATAAATGCTTGTTTAATCTCCGTCTCGTAACTTGAGCGCCTCAGATCGGAGCAGCTCTCATCGTTTCAATCAGAAGCTGAGCGATTCGTGCAAGTGAGAGGAACTGATCAAATGAAAACCAAACAGCAAGTGATGTTTCCCTCGAGAGCCGCTGTTGGTGTTTCTCCTTCTCACCTCTTCTGGGACGGTCTGTGTGGACCATTCTCCAGCCGACGCCACCACCCTGATAGAAGCCTTCTGGACCAGGTCAAACCCAGAACCCAGCACCAGGATTGCTCGGCCACCACTGAAATACACAGTAATATATTTTTATATTTTACTTGTTGTTACACTGCTGAAGGGCAGTGTACAATAAAATGTATATTATATAAAATAAAATTATTATAATATAAAATAATCTTCTTAACATAATGTTAAGGCGTGTATATCTCTCTATATATATTATACTACAATGTACATTTTATATTTTATAATAATAAAAAATTATAAAATAAATATACAAAACTATTTTAACTATACTATATCTCTGGAAAATATATCGTACAAGTATGACATGCTTTTGAGGACCACAAAACTACTGTATATATTGTTTTACATAGTTCATAACCCAAAAAATCACTTTTTACAAACTGAAATCACACCTGCCTTTTGTAGAATTAGAAACATTTTTGTTTAGATATCTTTTATGTAAAAAAATAATAATTTTTTATAATATAAAAATACATGCAGTATAAATACATATACACACATTCAATTAATAAATGTAAATAATTACGTGCTATATAAATAAAACAAAGTAAATAGATTAAATTTATTTACATAAATTATTTACATATAAGTGCATATATACAGTTCATTTATTTTAGATAAACATACATAGTAAAATAGTAAATTATAACATTTAGCAATTCAGAAAAATATGTATACATATACATGTGTAAATCATATAAATAAAATAGTAAATTAATATATATACAAATGTATTTCAATTATATTATTTACATATAAATAAATGCATATATACACAATTATTTTATTAGATATACATATATGATAAAACAGTAAATGTTACATTTAGCAATAGAGAAAAATAAATTAATAATTTATTATATATGTAGTAAATTTATATAATATAATATACAATAATAATAGATTTTTATATAATAATAGATTATATATATATATATATATATATATATATATATATATAAAATTGAGTGTGTGAATTGTGTGTGTATATATATATATATATATATATATATATATATATATATATATATATATATATATATATATATATATATATATATATATATATGATACAATATAATCAGATATGAACTATATATTTAAAGTATACAAAAATTACAAAAATTCTACAACTAATTAATAAAAATATTTAGCATATTTATGCTTATTTATATTTTATCATTTTTATACACATACAACACTATATATATTATCATATTACATTAATTAAAATATCTCAAAATAATAATAATTATTATATAATAATAATAATAATAATAATAATAATAATAATTGTAATAATATTTATTTAAATAATGTCTAGCAAAAAGCAGTATTGATGGGGGTACAAATGATGAAAGCGTAATGATGTACTGGTTGTGTGGGTGAGGAACCGAGCAGAACTGACCAGATGAAGCTGCTCCTGGGCTGATGGTCGGACACAGAGGGGTTGCTGGAGAACTGAAAGGCCGTGCTGATGCTGGTTGTGGTGTGTTTGCCGTATTGGACTCTGACGGTGAGGTGAGGCGACGGAACCGTATCGCCCAGATACTCCGACAGTTTACAGGTCATCCGCTTTCCAAAGCTCTCACTGACAGAGAGGAAGAGCACAAGTGAACCAAAGAGGGCAAATCTAATGAAAATGACAGAAACGGCATTTCCCATGATGCACTCACACTCGGCAGGGCACATCGCCCACCATGACTTGAAGGTCTTGTTTTGAAGCGGTGTCCAGGTCCACCCCAGCGATAGTGAGGATGGTTCCTCCTGCTTTAGGACCTCGTTCAGGAGACACGCTCTGTGCTACAGGGTCCTACAGAGACGAAGATCTCATATTACATTAGTGAAATAATATCACACACACCATTTCACATGATATAACTAATTATTCATTCAAATAAATCATATCTACTGCAATATTGAAGTAATAATGTGCACATAAACTGCAAATACCCAGCAATGACAGCCGTCCCATGCATTACCATCCTATTGTAATGATTACATAATCCAAGGAAATGCATCTGTGTGCTGTCCGAGAGTGTGCCGAACAAACACACACCCTCAACGTTTCCCCGCGGGAGCGACTGTGACAGCCTGTCTCCCTGAAAACTGATGCAATAAACCCTTCTAAAGCCGTCAGCGGTGATAATTATGAGGCCTGCAGGAGCATAAGACCAGCGGCCACACACAAAACAGCCCAGCATTACATGACGCACGCAGAGAGATGCTCCTGTGGACTCACACAGCAGCAGAGTTTCACTCAATTACTGCGTGAGCAGTGCATGCTGGGTAATGTAGAATCGTGACTTACCCTGTAGGTGAAGCGGACCAGATGTGTGGATATGCCTTTCTTTCCTCTGCCCACAATGATTTCCACCTCTCCGGCTTTGTCGATTTTGGCCGGACCGATTTCACACACCACACTGCCAGAAAAATATACAACTACTACTTTAATAAAAAGAAGTGTATACTGTATATATTGCGTTACATAGTTCATAAGCAAGAAAATCACTTTTTACAAACTGAAATTACACTTTCCTTTTGTAGAATTTTAAGCTTTTTTGTTTTAACATTTTTTTTTAGGTAAACAAATGAAAAAAAACAAATAATAAATGTAATACGTAAATACATACAAATACATATACAGTAATTAAATGTTTTTATATAAATAATATAAATACTTTTATATTAAACTGTATATTAAATGTAAATTACTACATTTAGACATTCACTAAACAAATAATTAATTTAACGACATTATATTGTTTATATTTTTACATGCAATTTTAATATATGAATTATATATATTAAATATTAAAAATAATTACATAAATAATATTAATAACATTTTAAATACATGTATTAAATTATATTTACATATAAATAAATGCATATATACACAATTTTGTATTAGATATACATACAGTATATAATAAAATAGTAAATGATTACATTTAATAACTTAATTATTATATTATATGTAATATAAATAAAATAGTAAATTAATACATTTACAAATTTATTAGAAAATATTGTGTATTATTATTTCATGTATATTATCTACATATAATTAAATGCATATACATAAATATTTTTACATATTATATATATATATATATATATATATATATATATATATATATATTTGTATGTGTGTGTGTGTGTGAGTAGATAATGTAAATGTAGTTAATTAATCCTTTTTAGAAAAAAAAAATGATATGTTCTTTGCATTACTATCTTATAGTTTCTACCGACTGAAGGGCGAGGTGGAATAATTTTCTGCACACACCAAATCAAAGATGCTTTTCATAAAGCTTCAGCTATATTCAACCTGGAACATTCCTTTAACCCTAATGTATTCTGAACGAGGTCAAAATGGGCAAAAGACCAGATTCGTTAGCGCTGGACCAACTTTTCCAACCTGAAACATCAGTGCTGATTCTGAACAGATGCTGTTAATTAACACCGGTCCCACAGATTACAGATCCATTACGTCCAAAAGGGACCAACTCAGAAAACCGGTCCTCTGTTCCCCCGAAACCTGGCTCCATCCTCCCCAAACACACTCTTCTGACAGCTTATTAACCATTCTGAAGCCAAACTCTCCTGTGAAAGATCCTTTTCAAACACAAACGCTCACAACAGAGCTGATGAACCCTGATGTAGAATCACTGACTCAGACAAGCCTGACACTGCTGTGAGAAAAGCCCCAAATCCACACAACATGCCCCGCATTTCAAACGTCTACAAATCCAACATTGTTCTACAAGAGGAAACACAAAGACAAACTCGTGCACGCTTAATATTTCAAGCACAATACGACACCTCCAGCAGCTTCCCAAACACGTTATTTGGATCCTTCTTGGGGGCATTTTGACATGCTTGAATTCTGGGTAATTATTTTTTAATTAAGCTTTGAATGAACCAGATTTCTCAAACAGGACGTTCGCTGGAAATCAGGCCATTTGGTAGCACAGAGATCTGCAGGGATTTGATTTTATGAAAGCGCTCGTTCAACACCGAACACACTTTGTGAGAGTTCATGAAAAGTGTTGGGATGAATTGCAGTAACCAAACCTGTTTAATTATTCCTGTATAAATGTGAAAATGCTAACATGAAGCCATACTGGAGTAAAGTTGGAATTATCAAGATATCCTATTGTTTTTTTATTAGATACGGTATATGACTTTTCAACTATTACATGACATAAAACTAGTTTTACACAAATCAATTGTCTCCCTCCCTCCCTGCATGATTTTGGCCTGTCCCACCTCAGAAGTCAGACATACTTTATCTGATAATGAAAAGTATACAACCTCGTAATATCTTATATTAAATTCCTAATAATTTTGAATATCAGTCCATTTTTATAAATATTTTAACGTGGACCACATTCATCAAGCTTTTTTTATGTATATATAATAAGTATATATAAATGTAGTAATATGTGGTTTAATTACTATTTTATTACATATTTATTATTTAGAAAATTATTAAGTCATTAATTACATTTTTGTAAGTAAAAATTGGTAAATTAATACATTTATACATTCATAAAGCAAATTATTAATATATTTTCATATGTGTGTATAACAGAAATAAAACATTAAAATTAATTAATTGCCTTTAAATGAATAAAATTATAAATGACTATATTTACAAATGTATTTAAATAATATATTATATTATTATTATATTATTACAATTTAAAATTTCAATCCATTTTTGTAAATATTTTAACAAGGATGGCATTCATCAAGCTCAATAATTCAACCCTGTTACCGGAGTTTTTTCTAGGATTTTTTAAAGGAACTTTTATTACAAAAAATATAAACAATTAAATTATATACATATAAAAAATTTTTTTTATAAATGTATAACACTATAAATGTGTGTGTGTAGTGTATATTCAGTTATATATATATATAAATACACTCACATACAGCCTATATTTAGAAAATATTTACATATATTCATATAATTTATATCATATAAAAATATATTTAATATATACATGTAAAAATTAATAAATATATACATGTATGTGTGTGTATTTATGTATACACATAATAAATATACACAGTAAACACACCTATATTATGTAAACAAAAAGTTTTTTTTGGAATGCGATTAATCGCGATTTAATCATTTGATATTTTTTTTATTTTGAGGTATATATATATA
>NC_068409.1:29210653-29214523 GCF_023724105.1 Carassius gibelio | reverse complement strand
TGTAGCCTAGAATTTTTCTTTGTAAATTATGTGAAAATCATCTTGTTTACTCACTTACAGAAAACAATACATTGATTAAAATGTTCTAAGACACTTTTTGTTGGTAAAAGTCATATGCGAGTAGGCGTCAACTATCATGAATATCATTGTGATTTACACCTGAGAAGACAAAGCCCTGCATAATGAGCTGCATAAAGAGCCGCTCAGTCAGCTGTTGTCACTGAGAGGGAGGTGTTACAAGAAAGAACTTGAGAACAAAATGAATGTATATAATTTTAAGTTTGGAGTTTATTTAGAATATATTTAATTATCCCACAACATAATTTAATATATGGGAGCAGTTAAACAGTTTATTAGGAACAATCAAAGCTGACTTTCAAACTAATTTTATTTTTGCATTATTACTCCAGTCACACAATCCTTAAGAAATCCTTTTAACAATCTGAATTTCTAAAAAAAAAACAAAAAAAAAAAAAAACATTTATTGTTATCATTATTATTAATCTTGAAAATAGCTGAGAATATTTTTCATGTTTTTTTATGGTGGATAATTAAAAGAACACCATTTTTTGTTACATTTACATGTATTTGTTACATTTATATTATTTACATCAAGCTTTTGAGTGGTATAGTTTTGTATATTGTTATTGAAACTTCATAATATTTAACTTAATTATACATTTAGTCAAGAATTATAGTTTGGAAAAAGTCTAACTAGTAAAATGTTTAGACGTTAAGTGAAAACTAGTACAAGTATATAAATAAATATAAAGAGACTTACTCATGTTTATGATCTCTGCTGAATAAAGTGCTTCATTCTTTTTTTTCTGAGGAAATCCATTTCTCAAATCCTCAACCACGTCACATCTTTTTGGGGTGAATTATGTGTTATTCCTCTCATCGCGAAGCAAACAGTAAAATAAAAGCACTTGAACAACAGTCTGGCTGCTTTTTCTTCTGTGTGGGCGTATTCAAGCCGCGCTTCAGTTTGAATCTGAATAGAGCGTTCAGCGCGGGGGCGTGGTCACATTAGATATAATACGTGAAAAACGTGAAAAAAGGACATCGCCTTGTTTTCATATGGATTACTTTATCACAGAAAATTTTTGTTTTCGGCAGCACTTGTTTAGTTTAAAAGTAGAAATGTCAAGCTTTCTATAGATATCTCTCTCATGTCTCTTCGTTGAGTATTCACAGAGTTAGAGGTTCATTTTAATGACGTGTTTGTAAATGAAGATCAGCGCAGACAAAGGCTGCAGACAGCACATCTTTTTTGTTATCTTTATTTTATAAGTGCACAAAGTTTTGTTGTTATTATGTCTGTATCCAAAAAAGGAAACCCTTTATTCGGTTACAGTCAGCTTGCTGACTGAGCTGGGTTGTTTGCAAGTAGGTCAGGCAGCAGTGTTGCACACAAACTGAGCAGAAGTTGGTCTGTTCTTGTAGTCGTGGCCGAGTGGTTAAGGCGATGGACTAGAAATCCATTGGGGTCTCCCCACGCAGGTTCGAATCCTGCCGACTACGCTGTTTGCTGAAGGCCATGAGGAAAAGCGTCCATGAATTTTTCAAGGTCCTCCCACTGATTTGCGTAATGTCCAGTCCCTCTACGATGGACCAACACGCCGCTGATGCTTCTGGTATTCGGGCTCCAGGGGTTAACTTGGGTGAGCCAGTGGCACGCCGTGATCGTATAGTGGTTAGTACTCTGCGTTGTGGCCGCAGCAACCCCGGTTCGAATCCGGGTCACGGCAACACTCTGGCGTTGAGTGTACGGGAAGGTTGACAATTTTGTACCACCTCATCTTTCTTCTCTATTTTGTTTTTGACGCTTGGCCTCTGCAGGGAGCCACCAGACAAGGGGGCAGGCAGCCTACTGCTAGACGTAGTCGTGGCCGAGAGGTTAAGGCGATGGACTTGAAATCCATTGGGGTCTCCCCGCGCAGGTTCGAACCCTGCCGACTACGGGAGGGCTTTGCAGTGTTGCTTTAGCTTTCTGTGATGGTAATTGTGCCTTCTATGGTCCTTTGTCCTAACTGCTTCTAGCTTTCATCCCGTGACACCTGCGTCTCTTCTGGGCAGCTTGTTGTAAAACTGCTGTTATATAAAAGGTGAGATGCCAGTGCTCCACAAGAGCCCGGATAGCTCAGTCGGTAGAGCATCAGACTTTTAATCTGAGGGTCCAGGGTTCAAGTCCCTGTTCGGGCGAAGCTCTTTCTTTGGCCTCACCTTGCTATCACTTCTGCTGACTCTGTACTGGAACGGTGTTCCTTCCTGCTCCCGGGGATCAGGGGATCTCCCTTGTGGTTAGTGACAAATGAACAAGGCAAAAAAACACATAAAGAACAATGGTGCCTGGGATTTTTGAGAACCGGAGCTTGTAGCCTAGAATTTTTCTTTGTAAATTATGTGAAAATCATCTTGTTTACTCACTTACAGAAAACAATACATTGATTAAAATGTTCTAAGACACTTTTTGTTGGTAAAAGTCATATGCGAGTAGGCGTCAACTATCATGAATATCATTGTGATTTACACCTGAGAAGACAAAGCCCTGCATAATGAGCTGCATAAAGAGCCGCTCAGTCAGCTGTTGTCACTGAGAGGGAGGTGTTACAAGAAAGAACTTGAGAACAAAATGAATGTATATAATTTTAAGTTTGGAGTTTATTTAGAATATATTTAATTATCCCACAACATAATTTAATATATGGGAGCAGTTAAACAGTTTATTAGGAACAATCAAAGCTGACTTTCAAACTAATTTTATTTTTGCATTATTACTCCAGTCACACAATCCTTAAGAAATCCTTTTAACAATCTGAATTTCTAAAAAAAAAACAAAAAAAAAAAAAAACATTTATTGTTATCATTATTATTAATCTTGAAAATAGCTGAGAATATTTTTCATGTTTTTTTATGGTGGATAATTAAAAGAACACCATTTTTTGTTACATTTACATGTATTTGTTACATTTATATTATTTACATCAAGCTTTTGAGTGGTATAGTTTTGTATATTGTTATTGAAACTTCATAATATTTAACTTAATTATACATTTAGTCAAGAATTATAGTTTGGAAAAAGTCTAACTAGTAAAATGTTTAGACGTTAAGTGAAAACTAGTACAAGTATATAAATAAATATAAAGAGACTTACTCATGTTTATGATCTCTGCTGAATAAAGTGCTTCATTCTTTTTTTTCTGAGGAAATCCATTTCTCAAATCCTCAACCACGTCACATCTTTTTGGGGTGAATTATGTGTTATTCCTCTCATCGCGAAGCAAACAGTAAAATAAAAGCACTTGAACAACAGTCTGGCTGCTTTTTCTTCTGTGTGGGCGTATTCAAGCCGCGCTTCAGTTTGAATCTGAATAGAGCGTTCAGCGCGGGGGCGTGGTCACATTAGATATAATACGTGAAAAACGTGAAAAAAGGACATCGCCTTGTTTTCATATGGATTACTTTATCACAGAAAATTTTTGTTTTCGGCAGCACTTGTTTAGTTTAAAAGTAGAAATGTCAAGCTTTCTATAGATATCTCTCTCATGTCTCTTCGTTGAGTATTCACAGAGTTAGAGGTTCATTTTAATGACGTGTTTGTAAATGAAGATCAGCGCAGACAAAGGCTGCAGACAGCACATCTTTTTTGTTATCTTTATTTTATAAGTGCACAAAGTTTTGTTGTTATTATGTCTGTATCCAAAAAAGGAAACCCTTTATTCGGTTACAGTCAGCTTGCTGACTGAGCTGGGTTGTTTGCAAGTAGGTCAGGCAGCAGTGTTGCACACAAACTGAGCAGAAGTTGGTCTGTTCTTGTAGTCGTGGCCGAGTGGTTAAGGCGATGGACTAGAAATCCATTGGGGTCTC
>NC_068409.1:29151940-29182653 GCF_023724105.1 Carassius gibelio | reverse complement strand
GTTCAAAATCTTGCTGCGCCGAGCTCACTGTCTGTGACTAAGAGCCTTTGGAAAGCAGTGGCTTATTTCATGCGCTCCTGAGGGAGTATGCGTCACATATCAGATTTCAAATCCGATGGATGTTATTCTGTAAGGAGGAAACCTCGACACATAGTAACCTATAAAGATCTCCGAACTGCAAAACAGACTTTTCTTTATTTTTAAGTTCTAATAAAAGCTTATCAACCACATCTTATACAAAGCGTGGGAGGCGAACTAGCTTGTGAAAAATCTGATAGCAAAACCTTAAACCATTTCAGAGGTCACACGCATGGCACCGCTATGCCTTTAGTGTTGTGCGTGTACATCTTATGAACCTGTCACTCACCCCTTTGGCCCAAATGACAGAGGAAAGCCAAGCCTTGAGCTTCTAGTAATATCTCCAAAGGTCAATCTACAGCTGATAATGCATTCATCAGCACTAAAGAAAATGAACTATATAATTTCACGTCTGTGGTTTTAATGTGGAGATGCATTTGTGCCATAGACCATGGGAGAGAAATATGCCATTAGTTTTGGTTGGCCAAGTGAGAGTACTTTCATTGTGTCTAATGCATACCTGAGTCTAATAATTGTAAAAGTTTAATCTCACTGAAAGGGTTTGGGCTTTTTAAACAATGTGTACTTTATGGCATGTGGCTTTTTGCTGTCGCAGTGCTTTGATTTGCAGGCAATTGGGCATGAAAAGCTGTGCGGTGTAGAAGATGCTTCTATTCCTTCTTTTTTGGGTGGTCACAGGTATGTAATCACACGGCTGTTCTTAGTTCATTAGCTGAAAAATCATATTAATCTTATGAAATGGACATTTTTAGAAAGCTACAATGAATGCACATTTCTGTTTTGACACTATTTGCCAAAAAAAGGCAACTGGAATTTCTGCTGCAAACTTTAGTTAGAGTAAGGGTCAATTTCGTAAGTAGTCATTAGGCTTTTTTTTTTTTTTTTTACTCACAGGATTCATGGCTGCTCGAATTATGAATAATGCTACTTGCAGCACACTAATAATCTCACCCTCTCTTTGAAGTATTCTGCTAAACTAATCCAAAGATTTTTTTTTTTTTATAAAAGTTACCTAAGGAGTTTAGATTGATCTGAAAAGTATATTGCAATCAGGTGTTTTTTTTTTTTTTTCCCTTAACTTATATAGTTCAAATATTGAATAGAAGTGACAGTATAGACATTTACAAATGCTGTTGCTCTAAACTTTCTGTCGAAGATTCTTGAAAAAAAAAATGCATCATGTTTTCCACAAAAATACTAAGCACACCTTTTTGACACTGAAAGCTGCTATAATTTCAACTTTGCCATCACATGAATGAATTACATTGTAAAACAGAAGACTGTTATTCATATTTGTTCATATTTGCCACCATTATTGTTTTTACTATATTTTGACCAAAAAGTTGCAGCCTTGGTGAGCATGAGATTTCTTTCAAAAACATTATAACAATCTTACCGATCCAAAACATTTAAATGATAGTATATTTATGAGCCTTTATGAACGTTCATCTCAAAGCATTCGTCTGAGTCACTAAAGCGTGATTCTGTTTTATTAAATGAGACCTGGTATGTGAATACCATTCATAAAATGCAGAATTTCAAGTCTCTTTTTAAAGTACACAAAAAATGCTAGTACAGAAACATGGAAGATTGCTAGATTTGATCCAAAAGAGTCAGTAATGGTGTCTGAGGGCAGTGACCATGAAGTGTGGCATTGGCATGCTAGTGAATATTGTAGTGGCAAATAGGAATTATTTCATTGCTTTGCAAATGTGTTCCAGTTAGTTTCAATCAGTAAGTCTCAAAGGGTTCACAATTAATGATACGAAGTCTACTTTTACATTCTCCATAAAGTAGGCAACTGAATGGAAATAATGTCAGTCACTTTCTATGACGATCAATGTTTTGCAACCAGTTGGTCCTGCAAAGAAGCACTGGAAAGGTGTTAATGAATTCAGGAGGGGGTAATAACCGAGATGAAGGTAAGAAGCGCTGGTGGAGGTCAGTCCACATGTGTTCCAGATCAGTCATTGTTGTTGGACATAATGAACAGCAGGTTCCCGTGAAATATTTATATATGCAGATTCATATTCAGCTTTGAAGAAAGGAAAGTGGATAATCCATTAGATAAATACAAGTAAATAAATAAATCAACAAGCAAAAAGTTAGTTATTTTTTATTATTCACTTCATTAATAATATTTGCTAAAGTAAAGTGCAACATGCACAAAAAAGTAGCTGTTAGCTATCATTTCTTAGCAGTGTGAGATTTTTATTCTGATAAATTCATAAGAGGGTGTGTATATATATGATATTTAAAAATGCATTTTCATTTGTTCATTTACAGTAGTTCCTTTGTTTAACCATTGCAACTGAAAGTTATGGGGCCACACACTGCACCTCTGAATGTGTGTATTGTATTACCTGACATATCTGCTGTTCTCTCTCTCTCTCCTTATTTACAAATTCCCAAAAGCCACAAAAACAAAACATTAACAAGCTCTCACCGCACCATATAAAAATGCTATGTTCTTCCTCTTCAGGGGAAATTTGCATATCTTGCAGGTATTGGCTGTCAGTTTCTGGATTCCTAATGTGCAAAGTACGTTAAAATTTAAAGCAGGCGAGTGGGAAATAGATTTGAGACTAGTACTTACATGGTAATTCAACTGGTGCAGGAATGATTAATCAATAGTCTAGCTGTAACATCTTTGACGATGCTCTCATCTATAATGTATAACTCATGCATGTGTAATGAATCAACAAATAATTTGTATTGTATTACAGATATTGTTGCTCCTTAGTACCATGCAGCAGTTACAATGCATTAAGATGTCTCAGGCAGCGTGAATTATCAGATTGTTGCCTGAATATATGTCGGCCGTTGCATTGTTAGAATATATATCACATGTTTATACGGCAGTGGCACCGACTAAAGAGCTACAAAATCAAATAAAGTTCTGGAAAACTCAAGGGATATTAGCCAGTACTAAAAAGGTTGACCCCATAAAGAGTTGTAGCCTAATTATGATTTCATTAAATTGTTTATTCAATGGAGGAATAGGGTCGAGATGAAATTGAATTGTTGGATAAGATGATGGCAGTGTTGTATTGAAGCTCAGAGTTGAGTTGGGGTTTTATCCTATTTCTAGGTTAATTACATGGAGCCTTCACTTCAATTGTCAGAGGAGGAGCATCGCTTAACCTAAATTACACCAAAACCCTGAAGAGAAATTGTCTCATCCATGTAAACCCAAGTCCTCTCCCTCTCGCTCATCCATCTCTTCCCCCCGCCTAAGACGCGCCGCCGTCTCGATCCCAGCACGCGCTGCAATCATTAAGCTTACTTCATTGGCAAAACCTACACCTCGGAGGCTGTTCGCGACTGTCCCGTCCAAATCACCCCTTTCCTGCATCAGACTATGACGGTTTACACGGCGTGCCTTCAATTTTCCTCCTCAAACAATGGTTGTGTACACAGCTCATTCGAGGTTTGGAAAACGCAACCAAACGTGATTTGAACATCAAACGTTGGACCATCTGGGCCACATTACGAGCGCCAAATAATGACCGGTCCTTCATTGCTCCTCTAATGCATGTTGTGTTTCACTTGTATAGAGAAATATTTCCACGCAATAACGTTTTCAAGCAGCTGTTTGTATATATGGCCACCTTCATCTCATCTGTCCCTAAACCACAAAGAAAAGGCTCCATTAAAATTTTACACACCGAGAGACAGGGGTGCCGGGCCCGAGGTTTGGTTGAGGGACAATCTCCAGTAGCCACATGCCATTCATTTCTCCTGCTTTTGTTGTTATCAAGGCCGGTCTAATCCCTGATCTTACAGAGGTTATGCATTAGGATTGAGATCTTCAGCACATAAAACAAGTATTTAAAATCAATTTGGTGTCTTTCCTATGCAAAGAAGGGTCACTTAAATAATTCTTTTGAGCCATACGCAAGATAATTGGCATCACCCGGGCGTCTTCTGAATGAAGCGTGTTTTTATCGAATGGCTCGTTAATTGTAAACTTATTATTAATATGCATGCTTTTATTAGTGCAAAATCATTATGTTTAAGCATTTTTTCTGTCTCCTGTAATTTAGTCAAGGACCACTTGATAAGTTCCTTCCTTCATGTACTTGTGATTATCAGTGGGAGTTAAATGCAGCGGTCTGAACCCTTTAAATTCATGAGTTCCCTCAGAGAAATAAAAGCATTTTGCTTACAATTGGTCCACTGGTCCAAAAGAAAGGAAAGACAGATGGCATAAAAAAGACAAAAAACACATCAATGGGCTTTTTAAAAGCAAAAAGCACATTGAAACTACGCATATGTCTCAAAACCAGAGTCTTTTTTGTTTAAACGAATGTATTTTTGCCGCAACCAAATGCCTTGATTTTTTCAAACAAGATTCATCAAGACAAAAAAGTATTTTAATGTAACCCCTCCTCTCTTCGATTGCTCTTTCTTGCTGTCACCCTCTCTTTACTCTCCCTCTCTCTCTCTCTCTCTCTCTCTCTCTCTCTCTCTCTTGCATGCACTCTCATTCTCTCTCTTTTTTTTTTCTCTGTATTTGTGTGTGTGTGTACGGTTCATGAGCGTGCGTTGCAGCCGAGAACTACGGGGGGGAACAATGTGATAAATTAGTTATGCATGCACACAACAAATTGATCCTGCTCTGCTCTGTCACAGAAAGCAGATGTTGCATGCAGTGATGTATGTGGATGAGCAGCATGACTACAGTGCATTAATATTATTTCTTATTCAAATGTAATGCAAAGGACAAACAGCGTCTCTCATTCATGGCAAGATGTGCAAACAATTATAAGCTGTATTTTTCCATTGCTTGATGTATGAACTAATACATCACAGATTCAGAGAGACAAATTTGTCTTTGCCTTCTATAAAGACACGTTTTTAGGATAAGTCATTTTCTCACTGAACGTATTTTCCTCTTCATTAGAATAAATTTGTTTACGATGTGACACATTAAATTATTGTCTGTTTTGCATTTCCCTTCAGATTTTTTTTGTATTACTCAATACATTGTTGAGAGACGTTTTGATGAATGCCAGCAAAAAAAGAGATATTTTCTACATATTAACTCCCATTTACTGCAACCAGATCTGGTATTACAGGAATAACATGTTTGCTCTCCTGCCATGAGTGTATTTGTCAATGTAGCGCAATGTGAATGTAAACCGCATATAAAAATCTGAAGCAATCAGGAAGCAAGAGCTCCTATGATTTGACTTATAGTCATAAACCAAATGAATAGCCTCTTGTCAGAATATACAAAACCTCTTCGAATAGCTGTTTAAAGGACAAACAAACATCCCAAGGTGTTTTTACTTCTCATTAAAAGTCCCATCCAGCAACATCTGGACTTTTGGTATAAGGTGTCCTTGGTATGCCATAATAATTGGTCCGTGTACATCATTTGAAGCCTCTTATTAGTCTTTGAGGCTCTTCCACACGCATCCTCTACCGTTCAAGCCCAGGTTCATGGAAAACATCCAGTATAACACAAGCGTGAAGCTGTCACGGATTGGTGGAAGCGGGCTTCGGGACAGATGCATCCTTGCTGTCAGATATCTCCTTGGCCTCCTCACCTCATAATATTCCCCAAGGACGTGGCATAGATCCACTCCATGATTGCAATCAACCTTGACTTCCACACAAATAAACAACTATCCTTCACCCCGACAATCGCCAAGCTGGCTCATGCCAGGCAATTCACCGAGCACCAGCATTCAACTGAATCGCTTCGTCTCATCTAACTGAGAAACCCCATGGCCTGTGCAATTGACTCTTCTATGAGCCGTACAACAGCTCGGCAAGACTCGGAGCTGACTATAATAGAGAGCTTTGTGAAGGTAGTGTGCATCCAACTCTGAAATCTTTTATTTCAGACTCTTTCCTTATAGCTGGATGCATACCCCTAATGCTCACCCCCGATGGTAGCAGTCATTGACATTTTGAGAGGCAGGCAGGATTACCCTCGCTCCCGTTCTGCCTTCATCCTCTTTTGTAGGAAGAAAACTACCTGACAAAAATACAGTATCCAGTTCAGATGGCTTAAATCCTTACATATTTTATTATATTCCAAAGCCCTTCATAATTCATGGCCCTAAGCGTATTACTGCCCACTTTTGTTTACGTTTTGCCATTTTCCACCACGATGGAATGACAAGCCAGCGATCATCATGCCTGAAGGGCGCTCTTTCGTTTGAATGCCGGCTTACTCTGCCAGGTTGAGCCGAGGTCTTGAATGTTGTATGTTTTGAAGGCGAAGGTCAAGATACGGAGCTCCTTTCAACCTCAGACACTTCTGTGTCTTTGTTCATCATGTTCGGTAGATGATGGCAGCTAGCCAGTGTAGGATAAAAGTGTCAGCCTATATATGCAGCCATGTCTTAATGCATAGGAAATAAAGGACTTCAGTTACAGTTGATGATAATTCAATCATCCCATTAAGATGTAGAAAAAAGCAGTGGGCTTAAATGTTGTATGAGAGGTTAATAGACTAATGATCGCTAATAACGAACACAAGGATAATGTCCTAAACATCCTTTGAATACAAGCCTGTTTATTCGACCCGCGTCCATCAGTATGCTAACAGAGAAGTAACGTTGATTTGTCTGAATAATACGTATCCTCTGCATAGCATGACATGATTTTTAAGAGGCAGATGAATGCCTGGAGGAAGGGGGAACAGTAACAAGTCATTCTTTAACGGCAGGTTGGATAATACAGAGGCATGGTCATGTTTTATAGGGAAGAAAGATCAATCCTCTCTCAAAGAACTTGAATGTTAATATACTGAGGCACACCTTGCAATTTACCTCCCTGGTCTTCAGCACCATTCCCTGCCAAGCTGTGCTAGACTGATAAGGTATATTAGTGTGTTCTTTCCTCCAATGATTTCTCTTTGTGCCGTTAGTAATGAGTCATGGATCCGGTAGGGGGGCCAGTCGCATTCAGACTAAGGGATGAATAGAGGAAAACCCCATTTGATCATATCTGTGAAACAAAAAAAAACAAAAAAAAGTGAAAAACAGCTCTGTGCAATACTCCAGACTTTTCATTCACAGGGTCTCATATTATACACAGTACCTTTTTATCACATTAAAGAAACCGCATAATCACTAAAACATTAGTTTGGATTTTACTGCAAGAGGTGTAATTAACACTCCGTGTAGTCATCTTGATTACATGTGTTGGTTCGATCTGATTTGCCCATGGGAAGTCGCAGCTTGATGTGTTTTATACCAGGAGAAACCACCATGCACCACTGATTGTAATGTGAAAAGCTTGTGTAAAACTTGCTGTTAATGTTCCTGCTAAATTACGATGCAGAAAAAAAGTCATCTTTTGCCATATATTTCTCTACTTATATTCTGACATACCTTTTGAATAGTAAAGTATATGAATATTGTATAAACAAAACAAAAAGTTTAATATTTAACAAGGCAGTTTTACTGTAGAAAGCTTTTAAAAGTATGATTTTATAAGTAAAACGTATAAAATGCATGAACAATGACAATTCAGTTTTATTTAGCTAGCTATTATTTTTTTTTTATTGTATTTATATTTATTTATTATGCTATATGAATTGTGTGTTTGTTTTGTATTTTTATTAACCATATTTGATGGAAACTTTTGATGAACTTTCATCAGAGTCTTTATCATTATCATTGTTTACATATTTAGAAGATGAAAATGAGTTGGTATATTAACATTCACAGCTTGTAATGACATACAGTTACGAACTCTATAAGTTAGGGTTATTTAGTCACCAAAATACTTATTATGCATGTAATTTCATCAGTATATTAGCTTACAGTTTTTTTTCCTGTAAACTAGAAAATTACATCTATCTATTTATCTATCCGTCCGTCCGTCGGTACTTCTTTATATACAGCATTACAATATTATTGTTAAAAATGTGTAATGATGCTGTGCCAAAAAAAAAAAATAAAGCAGTGGGAAATATTTAACAGTAGACTTTTGTACTTTGGAAATGAATATGATGTTGAATTCTGAACTCAGCACGAGTTAACCAGTGATTTTAATTACTGAGCACAAAGCAAACACTTCACATCGTTAAATATTGTAACTCTGTCCTTTATGTGGCCCTGAAAATTCAGACACAGGTATCCAGTGTCACACATTATTAGATTATCATGGTTGAGATAGTAGGGAACAGCTATCTGAAAATGTTTGGCGTACATTTCTTTTGAAAGACAATATCCATAGAGACACAACAAGGACAACGGCAACAACTCACTATAAAATCCTCATCATTGGTGCTTGCTTTACATGCATTTAAGATTTTATTCACATATGCTTCCTCACAAATGTTACCCTCACTGTCCCATTTACAGCAGGAAATAAAACAATGTCCAAGATTAGATGGGCAGCATGACATTTAAACTGCTCTGTGCATTTGGTGGATTCTCAAGCCCTATCAGAAATGCATAACTGGTTTCTCTAAAAGTTCATTTTGAGGGTGGCAAAATAGCCCTCTGAATAATTCATGAGGTATTTTGTGCCTTTCATATTGCTTTAAGGCTTTCAGATTTGCATTTCTTTAACATGCCTAGGAGAAGTCCTTCAGTGACAAGAAGTATGAATCTTAAAAATATGAAAGGATCAACCCTTTTAGGTATAGCTCTTGGATAGCTACATTACTTGATGAGAGAGAGAAGCTTCCTGGACACTACAAATTCCTCCAAAGATGTAGGTTTCCTGGAGTAGATTGTGCAGCTTAGCACAACTATGTTATCTAATTGGGGAGCCATTTTTCTGAGTTGCTTCGAAGGAAGCCATTGTAAATGTTCCCCTAAAATAATGTCTGGTAATGGGATGTTAAACACATATGATAAAATATGCATTAACCTTAGGGGTCAAGAAATAGCTTAACTGTAAACATTCAATTGTGAAAAAAATAATAATGGGTTGTTGTTATTATTATTATTATTATTTTACTAAATGCTAACGTTCCACACTTAAGGGCACGTCACACTCAATTGAAAGTGTGACCATTTAAAAGCGTGCTGAGGTGAAGCATCAGGACGTGATTGATGTTACGAAGGTTATGGCTTTTGGTAAGAAAAGCCAGCTTGAGGGGACCAGTCAAAGACTGTGATTTGTTACATTGCAGCAGTGTAAAAATTAATGGGAAGATCAATGTGTACATGTTGTGCGGGTGACCTTTATTGAATGTGAGACTGTGCAAGATTTTCAGCCATCCCTGGCAATAGAACGTGTTAGATTGTGCTGACAAGCCATTGCACTTTTTACATAAGTAAACTGACCAGTGTTCTCGCTTAAATTTCTGGTTGTCTGGTTTGAATGTGTAGTGGAAATGGGGATGTTGTGCACATTTTGTTTAAACATCTGTAACTTGAGTTTTTGAGTCAGATTTTGATACTGTATTTCCATTATTTACTGACAGAAATTTGAAGCTTAATGGTCCCCTTCTTCGTGATTCCATGTTTTAAACTTTAGTTAGTGTGTAATGTTGTTGTTAGAGTATAAATAATATCTGTAAAATGCTAAAGCTCAAAGTTCAATGCCAAGCAAGATATTTGATTTAACAGAATTCGCCTACATCGAACGACCCGTTTGGACTACAGCCCTCTAGTTCCTGCAGGAATGACGTCACTAAAACAGTTTTTTGACTAACCTCCGCCCACATGAATTCACAAACAGGGGGGCGTGGCCTTGTTGTGCTCCGACGGAGAAGAAGGAAGAGCTGTTTGTTTTTGTCGCCATGTCGTTGAAACACTGTTATTTTCATCTCTGAGTCCAATCACCTTTGTTTGGGCTTCCCAGGAACACTGTACTTTGAGATTAATGGTTACAATTTGTGTTTAACTCGGTTCCCAAAAATTATAATGCACATGTAAAACTATGTGCAGCTCATTTTACTGAGGACAGCTTGCTGAGGACAACTTTCTCAATCTCAATCAGTTTAATGCCGGATTTGCACAAAGATTATTCTTGAAAAATGGAGCAGTTCCCTCTTTGTCTGGAGAAGGCGTTGTTTATGGACCACAACTGGTAAGTGTATTTTATTATTTAAGTTGGTGCGTTTAACAGTTTCTGTAACTTATTACACAAAGGGCAAAGCTGTTTAGCTTTGTTAACTAGATGTTAGGGCTGTGCAAAAAAAAACAAATGCGTCTCCAGCACGGGCGTTCTTGCCCAATCACGTTACCAGGAGGGCAGCCTGCTCTCAGCTGCTGTCGAATCACAGCACAGGAACCGCTGGCCCAATCAGAACTCGTTACGTATTTCTGAAGGAGAGGCTTCATAGAACAAGGAAGTCATCAGCCCGTTTTTGTGACAGTGAAAACAGCAGTATACAGATAGGTGAATTGTGTGAAAAATACTGGGTTTTTTTTACACGCGAAACATGAACACATGTTATATTGCACATTGTAAACACAATCATAGCTACAACAGAGCGCGTAAAACGGGACCTTTAAAACTGTCTAAATTAATGTCAAGTTTAGAGTGCACAACCAGCAGCCTGGGTTGTAACACTAGTGTGAGTATTCAAAGCTGCAGTCCGTAGGTTTAGCCTCTTTGTCGCCATCTCTATTTAAAAATGTGCAATAGCAGCTGTTTGCGGAATTATCCTTCTTGCATTGGTTGTGTGCCGACACGGCTCCAGCGCAGATGAATCTACTGTTTTGAGGAGTATGTGTGTGTGGCAGTAAGCGGTGTGGATATTTACTGTACTTCAAAATCACAGATTATAGCCTATGTCTTGGAATATATGACCCAAATAAGAATTTTCACCATATATTGTCATCTGAAGTATGTGACAAGTCTGCCACATTTTTTCAGACCAATTGTGAAAAAATGAAAAAAATAAAATAAATACAATAAATCACGCCATACAGTGATTTCAATCTAAAGATTGCCTGGCTCTTATCACAACAAACCAAGCAAATTATTATTATAATTATTACACTTTGTTCTATAAATAGTAATGTTAATAACATCAGCATTGCATTACTGTGAGTACAGTGTGTATTAGCATGTACATTTAAATTTCTGTACAGTCTAATCTCTAACTGTCATACTATTCGAATTTCATATTAAAAAATTATTTTAACCCCAAAAGGATACTATACTCCCTTTGAACTGGTTGTCTTTAAAATACAAATCTTTTGTTAAATCCCATATGTAATCAGAAGCACATTTATGATAGCAATATAATTAAATTTAACCACGTGAGGTAATGACGCGGCACGTTATGTACTTGATCAAATATTGATTTCAGATGATTTTTATAAAAAAAAAAAGTTCAGAATTAAATTGTGCATTAATTTATTGTGCTGATTAAATCATTGCTATGACATGACCACATATTTAATAGTGATTTGCTCTCAGAATTAAAAACGTAAAACACTCAAGAATGTATTAAATATTAGAAATAGACCAACACATATCTCACCATAGATATTCACATATGTTGTCCTGGTTAACGTGTTTATCCAACATTAATACAATGGTCAAAAGGAATTAGGCAAGGATAAATTAGATATTTAGGCTACATCTATCTGTCTATCTTAACTGTCTGTCTGCACATTAGTAAAGTGTAATGAAGTAGTTTGACGTTGGACTTTGCACACAAGCTGGTGTTTGGAAGCAAAGCGAACAGTGCCCCCTTTTCCTCTCCGGCGAGTCGCGGCTATTGGTCCTCGAGCGAGCGGGCGAGCGAGCGAGCGAGCGGGGCTCTGACTCCGGCAGCAGTGCGGCTTTAAGATGATGAAGGCTGTGAAATGTATCGCTGGCTCCTCCTCCCGCGATGATGTCAATCGGAGGTGGAGAGGTGGGCAGTACTAAGGAACTGAGTTCATACAATACAACAGAGATTGCTAGAGCTCTGCGTACAACTACGGCAAAAAAAAAAAATCTCAGTGTGTGGAAGTGATGCTGCGTCTATAGGCACACCGTCCACCTGCTCCGGTACACTGACAGCCCATGAATATCTCTCAAAATAGATATTTTGCTCTCCATCACTCTGCCAAACCACGGGATGACATTAAATGGCGTGTCCGAGGATACGATTTAACGTTACAAGTTTTTTTAGCTGTTAATTAAACGCACAGAGAACGAGAAAACAACTTCACTAAACAGTTTTCGTATACATGCGAGGAGCGTTCCCAGGTTTCCCCCGTGATGACTGTATGAATGCACTGAAATAAGAAGTACTGCACATTGACAAACCCATTTGGAGCAGCACTATCTCTCCGCGCGCGTGGGATTCAAGCAGTAGCCAGGCGCGAGACATCTGAGGAATAACATCGTCTCTTCTAAAAAGTCATTCGCAGATGTTTTTCGCCGTTCGTGCGTGGACCGTGCACTTTTTCATGGACATGGATCGTTTTCTCTAGTTGGATACCGACTGGTCACTACGTGAAGCTGTTTAATTCTGGGATTTTCTTCGGTCTGCTTCACGGCACTTCATCTCCTCCAGCAGTGATGCCGCGACGTGACGGGAATTGAGAGTTTCCATATTCACAGAGAAATCCGAGGTAAGACGCGTCCTCTTTATGCTCGTTTATG
Organism: Carassius gibelio; assembly: GCF_023724105.1. NCBI lineage: Eukaryota > Metazoa > Chordata > Actinopteri > Cypriniformes > Cyprinidae > Carassius > Carassius gibelio. The sequence goes on along the minus strand of NC_068409.1, from coordinate 29,170,023 downwards.
GCTTATTTGTTTATTTTTATTTTATGCTATGTTTGCGAATAAAATCTTGATTAATTTTACCGCGCTCCCTAGTTTATTGAAACGATCGGTCGTACTTACTTTAACGTCTTTAAAAACATCGCGAATTAGATTAAATATACACTTACATGCGCTTGCCCTGTTCGACGGGAAACAACTCCAAAGTCAAAGGGCCTTTGCGCACAAAAGTCGGTGTTATTTTCCCCTATGCATAGAACAGTTTGCCTGAGGAAAAATATTAATTCTAATATTTACAAAATAATAATAATGGCACGAACTGCAGAATTTCCAAAAGCTATTTTACGGCTTCACCTTCCGACTGAAGATGCGCTAGTCTAGTTTGTTAGTTCGTATGCTTTATGGCAAAAGCAAGGCGTCCGATTTAATGCAAAAAAATTTAAAACGCTTCATCCCGAGAGAAGATCTACAGCCTACACGTGAGTAAGAGCAAAGCGACTGCTCTAAGATGCCATCTCACAACTTCTGAAGCGTTCTCCTCAATCTTCTGGCTTTAGGAGGCTTGTTTGGTAACTATTCAGAACCTGTGCGTAAAATATGAAAATATTCCATAGTTTGCTTTTTAAGGAAATGGCTACATCGCATAGCTTAGGCTACTCAAAAATGCACGGCTGTGTGCAGCTCGCGAGACAGAAGAGCATCAGCAGATGAAGTCGGAAGCTGATCCTGGAGGATGCGTCATTTTGTGAACTGGTGTGTCGGCCGAGGCAGAACTGAAATAGGCTACTTTGTTTTAAACACAAACCCGGTCCTTTACAAAGAATAAAAATAAATATTGATAGCAATAGGCTACTTTCCGCGTGAATACCATACCCTTAAATGATTCTTCAATGATTTATCAAGAACCGTTTTGGGCTGTGTAGGAGTTATTGATGAATGCAAGGTTTTCATTGGCAATTTAAAAGTTATTGATGTTAAATTATAGGTTCTTCATATCAGTATATGGTTTTGTGAACCTTTAAAGAAGTATATAAACAGTTTCCTCAACAATTAGATATCAATAGCTAATAATATAGGCTAATACAAAGTTTAGCTTATTTGTGTAGGCTCATTTAAAATGTTCACCTGTTAGGTCATGCTAAACCTTAGGGTTCTAACTGGAAGCTTTATTAAGATTGTAGATACTACATTTGTTGTTACTTCTGAAAATGAGTTGTAGCTTAATATCATTAAACTGTAATAGCTACAAAAACAAAATAAAAACAAATATTCTTAGTGTGTGCAAGGATCCCACATTGATAAATAGGACTTTTCTTGGTAATAACTGTAGTAATATTGGTATTTTGTTGCAAACTACTCTAGTTACCATGGTAATTTTAAGAGAAGTGTCCAAATGTAGCATGCAAGTGCACTTGGGAGCGCATTGTAGATGTAATCCATTCTGCTTGCTTTGTTCACATTCTGTTCTGCACCAGTTGACCTTTGATGACAGGTATGAGTGTCAGATCTGATTAGTTTCTAATTTAGATTTTCATAGGGACAAGTGTTCAACATTGTTTCATGCTTTAAGGCGAAATGATGCAACTTGTTTTCATTTTTACAGCGCATATCTGGTTGTTGGGCAACACTCAGATATGGAGAAATTCAACAGGCCTTGCTCTTTATAACCTTTTGTTTTGAGTAATTTTTTACCAGGTTTCAAATTTCTTCGTGGAGTGCGGAGAGCACTGAGCTCCAAGAACTCATTGCAATTTTTAACAGTATACAAGAAACAAAAAATCCCATCTTTACTCCGATAGTACCACTATTTTTTTTTTTTTAAACATTTAATTCCCTAGCCTGACATTTAAATTCTTCCATTCATCCTGTATTTCTAAATATATTGAATGTCGTGTTGTTAAATGCAGTACATTAAATCTAAAACAATGAAAGTTATGGTACATCTAAGGGTGTGAGTTAGGAATTATTTTACTCAAAACGAGACACTAGTTCTTTTCAGTCTTGATCGGCCACTAAAACTATGATGTCATCGAACGAGAAAGCAGTATAAAGAACAGTTGCCTGTAATCCAGTAACATAACATAGTCAAGGCTTCAAAAATGTATAATGAAGTCAGATGTTTTAATAAACTTTGTGTATTGCTTTATAAGCTACTAGTATAATTAATGAAAAGTACAGTAAAACAATCAGAGTGAAGAACATATCTAGCTAAGGCTGATGATATCATTATTATATACATTTTACAGTTGCCCTCAGCAAACTTAAAATTATAGTTAATACTAAATAGTAAATTGGCAGAAAAATAAAATTGTGCGTCAACAATTGTTTCTTTCATCGCTGAATACAGAGACTGCACTGCGGCGCTGGTCAAGGTGGTTACACTTGATACAGTGTGCTAATATACTATACAGAGTGATCTTGCATTATCTGATAATTAGAATAAGAGTTTTCATTCCAACTATGTAACCATTAATATAAATGGTTATTTATACTATATTAATTATGTTCATCACATTGTGGCCACTCCAGTGCCCTCTATTGGTGGTTTTATTCATTTATTTATCTTTCCTTGCATTTCAGTGAGAGAGAGAGAAAAAAAAAAAACATGAATTACCACCTTCAACATTTAAGATTATTATAGCATACTATCAATACATATATTCAATTATTTCTCTCTTCTTTTTACATTTCAACAATTTACAATCTATGTTTGGGTTTTAGAGCAAGGTGAGATTAATGAAATTTGTTTAAACACTTTTTTCATTTATTATGTGCTTTGAAATAAAAATATTGACACATAGTTTTTTTTTTTATAAGTACTCTGAATACGCTACATAAATCCTAAAATGTGTAGTGGAAAAGGAGTGATGCAAGCATATATGTCTGTCATCTTAAAGCCTGTAATAAATGTTATCCTTCATTTGTGAAATCCCCCTGTGCTTTAATTCCTGTCATTCATAACTTACAGACTTAATACATTATTTATTAAAGGCAAAATTCAGAGGGGAAGAGTGAAGACGAATGGTGCATCACAGACCAAAAACCAGCCTTTAAGATTTAGAGTTTCATTGGCATGTTATACACTTTGCAATGTTTGTCCATATAAAATCAATTTGGGAGAATGATATATCAACAACTGACATGTCGTTCCACTGAAAGTGCCCACAATAAATTGCCTGGTGTTGGTCTAAAGAATTAAATCAAGTTTTCTATGATGATTTATGATTCAAATTAGCAAAAATCTCAACCATGATTCATGGCGCACCATTTTATGCAAACAAAATCACTCTCTGTTCTTTCTTGGCTGTTATTTTGTCATCTGACCACATGGAAACTTTGATAAATTGATAAATGGCAGACATGACTGTTTGGATGCATAATCTTTGCTGACGGACCTAAATCGACTCCATCACTTTTGCTACATCTGTTTATCCGTTGCAGCTGGCAGCCTGTTTGGTATGTTAATACCTCCCTATTGATCATTCAATTGATCATTGGTTCTTAGGATCAGTGTAGTCGCCATCAAAGCTACTCAAAGTCGGTCTGTGTGTTTCAAAAGGATCCTAACTTTAAATGGCACAACAGTCTAGCCTTTTCAGGTACATGTGAGCAATTAATTAAGAAACATGAAAATACAATAGTGATGTTGTAGAACAACAACACAACAATAAAAGTGTTATTCATGTTTAATAATAATAACAGATGTTTTTCATTACCACCTATTAGATGAAAAAGGATGCCTTCCTGAAACATAAAGCCTGAATAAATTATTAAAAAACAAGTTTTCTGTTGATGAAAAGCCTGACATCCTGACAACACAAGAAGGACAGCAGGTAGGCTGGCGAACAGCTGGCAGGGGGGTTATGGGTCTCAAGCTGCCGATGGCAAAAGGTGGAGGGCGAACTCAAACAAGACATCAAAATGTCAAAGAATCATGCATACACGGGGTTTCTTTAAACTGATAAAGAGAGCGATGCTTCTGCTAAGAGCGAGTTAAGTGACACGCTTCAGGCAGTTGTCCCAGTTTAGATTCCATAAGCGGCTTTAATCATTATTCGAAATGTCATTTTGCTTTAATTACCGTTTGTATTAAATTGGATCGTTTTAATCTGATGCCCAATTGGTAGGTTGAATCGTATCGATTTTTTCCACCTCTGCAGCATTCGGTTCCTGCCGATTCATATAGACAGAGATTCAGCGTGAACTCATGGTTGACATGTAGAATTATTTTCTTCCTTGACAGCTGAGCTCAAAAATCAAAAAACAGGCAGGCCTGTCCATCACGTTGTCACGTAAATCACTCCAAAGTCTGTGTGCTGCTCACTCCAGGCTCCGGAGGGAAGGACGGCTTTTGCATACTCCCTGGAATGCATGGTCCGCTGCTCGGAATAGATCACTGGAACCCTGCGCAGGCAGGGAGGAAGTCACACCGATACCCATGAGCACCATTTCCCCCAGCTAATTCTCTCTGTTCACTCTCAAGCTGCAAGTTTCCAAAGATTGGGAAAGTTGAAACTCAATGCTTTGCGAATTCAGAGTATAGTTTTGAAAGAATCGCTCCCAGGAGTAAATCTGAAAATGGCTCTGTGAGTTTTCGCAACAACATAAACTGTCCTAAATATGGGGAGGAGTGACATGTGGGCTCCCGTGTGGAATTTTCTAATCCCAGCACCACGTCCCTGGGTAGCAGAGCTCCATACAAAATGCCAGACATCACTTACTGAGAGCTGGAGCTTATACTGTCAACACTGTTTGGTGCTATTTTGGGTTATACAGGTTCATCAGCGTTCTCTCGCTCCCCAGGATGGTGTGATTCGTTATTGTTGACGGTAAACTGCAGAACGAGAGACCCGTCGCCCTTATTGCGCGTCACGGCTAGTGTCAGTTGCAGTTATTTAGACGTAGATCATCTTTTCATATATTTTCTGCACTATTCTGCAATGAGCACCTTAGCCAGTAAGTCCTCTTCATTATGCATTGTCGGATACCTTGGACTCTTTCGGGCTTATCAGAGTACAGTAGGTGAATTGTAATTGCTTTGCTCTCGCCGACTCAAAAATGGTGCAATCTTCAAAAGCAAACCAAATCATTTTTCACTACTTTCTTCAAAGAAGAACGTAACAGTCTGAGAATATGTGCAGATAGTAAGCTAGCCATTGATCACTGTCATGTAAATACTCTGAGTGGTGCTCGTCTGCCCAACAAACCTTTAATGAGTCCCTACAGTCCAGCCGAAGTGTTCACTGTGAAAAACAGAGCATCTTGTGACAGCTGAGACTGGAGCGGCTAAAGAATTGGGGCCTTCAGCTGTGTGTGTTTAAAGAAATCAGCCTTTGTGATGAATTTTTGATGTGTGAAGTGAATCTTCAAGGTACATGATCGTGTATCTCTGCTGCGTTCGGCTTTGTTTTTAAACAAACATCCTTTTGGCACATGCGAATTACACATTAATGACTTGACAAATGGGTAGTCATTGTTAACAGTATTTCCAGGATATCCCATTTCAAAAACATTATGCCGTGAGCTGTAATTTCCCTTTGTCGCTCTAGTAACGTGCTATATTTGAGTAATTAATTTGCTGAAGTTATATTGGATACGCCTACTCCTAAAAAGAAAGTTTAATAAAAATTAAACTTTTATTAATGATCTAGTTGTATATTATTACAATCACTTTGATTTGAAAAGAAAGTCAAACTCTTTTAGTTTGGAGTTATTGATGTGGTTAAGGTGAAGGGCACTACATTTAAACAGAAATAGCACTGCGTGGACAGTTCTGTAAACTAACAAAACCCAGAGTCTGGAAGTGTTAGGCATCTCCCCCACTAGTTCTCTGTGACCTAGTTGAGTTGTTGGCACATTGTGAAAGCCTCAGCCCTCTGGCTACTTTTATTTATGTAATGCCCTGACAGGATTTGTGTGGCCATCGAGCAAGTTGGCAACAAACAGTGAAATGCTGATTCATAAATCATGTCTTGGTGCTTTTGAATTATGGCTTTGTCCTATTCTTCTGAGGGATATTGACAGTCATTTGGGACTCATGTCTTTATTCTTAAACTTTAAATCATAAAACTCTTACTTGCACTACAGTTACATCTTGGCTGCTCAGAATATCAACATACTGTAATCTGATATCATGCATTTTAGCTCTGTTGAGTGTTGCCAATGGCATACAAGAGTCCATTATGCGCAGGATGAAATCTGGAGAGCCTCTCTAATGCAATTGTATGTTGTATTTGGTAGCATTTGACAATTTAAACAATAAATCCTCTTGTTAAAACAGTGTCTTTTTCCTTTTGTGTGATAAAGTGGTTAAAGTTGTCATTTACTCAACCCCATGTTGTTCCAAACCTGTACAACTGACTTTCTTCATTGGAACATATAAAAATCTATTTTCTGTGTAGTTTCTTTTTACCCCATTGGCAAATAGTGTTTTTCCCTTTCATTTTCACAAAAACTTCACTAGTTTGAGATTTCAATGAAAACAAGTATCTTTTTGTCTTTTTCTGTCTTGTTTTTAGATGTTTAGATATTTTTACTTGAAAGACAAAGATACTAAAGGGGAAAAAAGTAGTCCATATGCACTACAGTATACTCCCCACTTGTGAACTGTTCACTAATACGTCTGGTAGTAATCTAGTTGTCTGATTCGCTTTGTTGACTCACAATGAGTACTTGAGAACTAAACCAGTCCAGTGGCAGTTTTGTGATTATTTTGAAAAGATCTGATCACATTACTACTCCCATGCACATCGATAAAGACTTAAAACCTCAGTCTCCATTATTGTAATTGCATGGATGACGAGCAACCAGGATTTTCTTTTGCATAAACGAAAGTCATACAGGTTTGGAAGTAAATAATGGTGAAAATAATTGTTATATTGGTCTAACTAATCTTTTTACTCTATAAAATAATCTAAAATGCTCCCCCAAAGAGTGACCATCTTTCTTTTTTCCCCACTTATCTTCCTCTAGCAGACCTTGCAGATCTTTGAAGAGAGTGCAGCACCTACTCTGAGTATGGACTTGGCAAGTGAGGCCCATGTTCTGGTGGTTTTGCTCACCTGCCTGTTCTTGATGTGCCGGGCTCAAGAGAAGGACTACACCATAAAAGAGGAACAGCCGGAGAATGTGCGCATCGGAAACCTGCGCAAAGACCTAAACTTGAACCTAGATCCGGACATCAAGCTGTCTTCTGCGCTGCAGTTTAAACCTGTCTACAAGACGGGTGATGTGCCTTTGGTCAAGGTAGAAGCAAGCACAGGAGAGATTTTCACCACAGCCAACCGCATCGACCGTGAGAAACTCTGTTCCGGAGTCTTCACCGAGAAGCGCTGCTTTTACGAGATCGAGGTCGCCGTGCTACCAGATGAGATTTTCCGACTGGTCAAGATCCGTTTCCTCATCGAAGACATCAACGACAATGCCCCACTCTTTCAATCGACGGTTATCAACATCTCCATTCCAGAAAACACAGCAATCAACAGCCGCTACCCTGTCCCTTCCGCATTTGACCCTGATATAGGGATCAATGGGATTCAACACTACGAGCTAGTCAAGGTGAGTTCAACGTTTAGCTGTGATTTATTAAATGACACCGCCATTTAATGGGCCCTTGATATCCAGAATAAAAATAGCACAGTAAGCAATAAAAAAAATTACAAATAACAATAAATAATAATTGGCTCAAGGTTTTAAAAGTAATTTCCTCTGTTTTGTGTAAGGTAAGTTGTTAATTGCACCAAGATAGATATGAACAATGGGGAGAATGGTTCTTTCTTCGAATTGATGTCTTCTGAGAAACTAGCGTAATATTCTCAGAGGATTAATATAGTCCGCTCCAACTGAAAAGTAGGATAATGGTATGCATGCTATTAAAATATATACAGTAGCAGATACATTGCTTATGTATTTAATTTAGCATTTTTTCCAGTGTCAGAAGACCCATTAACCCCAGAAGTGGTAAAAAGTCACTAAGCACACTTGCATGCATCTGGGCTGTCAGTCACAATGTGGAAGATTACGGCGTAGTGCAGTTCACTGAATGAACTAGTATTCCCCAGAAAGGTCGCCCTGTATTTTAATTAAAATTCAAATACAGCGTGAAATTCAAATACAGTGTGAAACAAAGAGCCCAAGACTGTCATTAAAGTGTGAAAGAGTAATTTGTACCTTTTCTTTTGAGAATTAGCCGAATCCTTGCTTTTCATGTCTGATTAAGTTACCAATTTGCATTTTTAAAGAGTCTCTCTCTCTCTCTCTCTCTCTCTCTCTCTCTCTCTCTGCGCCAAGCTGCTGCGTCTCTCTCGATTGTCTGTGCTTGGAAAATGACCAGTGCGTTTCCTCATACAATTACAATAACTATGTAAAGGCTCTGTTGCCTTTCAGATGATTTCATTTGTTCTTCGCCTGCAAGTGTAGTGTCTCTTTGTATGAATCATGCATGTGAGTTTGGTGAGGCTAGGTCTAAGTAAACAGAAATGGAAAGGGAGGATATGTTTCATCCTCTGAGGTTGTTGAAAGCATCCCATAAACAGCATCTGGCCATGAATCCACCTCTTGGACTGCGTTCGCATGGTCCTGTGAGAGTTCGAATCGCTGAAGCTCCCACACAGTAATGGTTTAGACCAGCTCACCGTCAGCATGGAGCTGCGCGATTAGCATTGTGGGCCACAGCTGCTGTGCGCATAGCTTTGAAAGAGCTCTGATAGCAATCCCTCTTCTTCTCTTTACTCATTCCAGTCATGTCCCCTGAGGAGGAAGCCCTCGCTTATGACACAGAGGGCCGTTATTGCCTTCCCCGGTTTTAATTGCGGTGCCATATTAATTGTTCCATCAGCATTAGTGTTGCCAGGTCACCTGGAACGATGCACAGAAGCACCTCTGGACACTATCAAGGTCAGCCTACAGAAAGTAATACCATGCATGGCTGGAGGAGTGCTTTCCATTAGAAGAGATTTTATCACTTAAAGAGAACCTCTTTACAAGTCCTATCTGGAGGCATGTGGATCAGATCAGGCTCATGGGATGAGGATATCGACTTTTCTGTTGTGGGTTCCACCCAACTCATTGTTATTTTTACCCTGCCATTTAAGCACTCTAACCTCACATTAAGAAAGCCGTTTCTCTCCTTTTGAAGCTGTTTGTGTGTTTTTAATCACCCGAGACCGCCAGCATTGTCGTTTTAGATCTTCGCCACATTTTAGATCTTTCGAAAGGACTTTCATTGCAGCAAAGTCTCCGTTGGATTTCTTATTTTGGGGGAGTCAAGGTCAGCATTAAAGCCGTTACCATTTCATTTCAATAATTCATGAGTATTTTGGTTTTCATCTGTGTCTGATTCCGATTTGAAACTAGCTTAGAAGAGAAACTAGCTCAGTTTAAATAATTCATCCAAAGTGTGATTTTATTTTATTTTTTTAAGCTCTCACTTCTCACTTCTCACTTCTCCAGTTATTTCACTTCAAGACAACGAGAAGAGCCAGTCGAATGATGTATTAATGATCAAGGGCTGACAAGAAACATGTCATAAAGAGTTTCCATGAATATTGCACCACAAAGGCTTGCGAATGATTCTCGAAAAATATATAATCTTCTTAGAACAAAGTAATTGTTGTGCCTGAAGTTGAGTTGAAGGTGCTGACACTTCTCACATAAGGTTTGTTTCCCAGGAAACTCTTACAGTATATAAAGTAAATAATATTAATTAAAATAATTAGTTTATGAGATGCTCATTAAACCAAACGTTTTGGAATTTCACTCTCTTGAGAATCAGAAAAAGTGCATTCAGTTTAAGGATGAGTGGATAAGGTGAAACTGATTTATGTGAAAATGGGGAAATGGTAGGAGATTGTTATCACATTACTACCTGTCAGTTGGTTCCTGTTTTAATTTGTGCCTAATTTCTGGCAGATTGTTCAGCTAAAGTTTCACCCAGGTGACAGCAAAAGGCTTAGATCTGATTATAATTGGTAATGAATCAAAAAAAAAATATTTTCAGGTGACAACATTCACAGACAATTTAGTGTAAGTGTGATATTTATGTATTTATATGTTGCATTATATGTATTTAACAGTCCATACATTGTTCCAACACAATACAATGGTGCAAGGGTCTGAGATATTCAGTTTCTCGGTTGTTGATACTGAGTTCATTGCTGTAGAAGGTCATCTCATTGATTCATACAGCAGATACTTCAGCCAGTCTGCAAAGCTGAGAGAAACTCTGGGGTTGAACTATGCAAAATGATGCCCACTGATACTTAATATTTTACTGTTAAAATACCGCTCTCTTTGGGTTATTTATAACCGACATTCGCTTTTGCATATATTTCTTGATTGCACCAGACAATTGGGTTCAGTTTAAGCAAGTTTTTTTTGGCTTTGCCTTACACCCGGTTTCATCTCCTGTCAGTCTTAAATTGAACAAAATAGATTCATCCCATGTGTCCCTCATAATGCTCTATGGGTCAGTTGGTATGAATATGCAGATTCTTATGCACTACCTGTATTATTTTCAGACATTTGTCACTTCCCTTGGGCCTGTGATTCATGTTCTTTTTACTCTACCGGAGTCTGTCTGAAGATTATCAGAATTCCCTAGCCTTATTTTCAATGGGCCTCATAGACACATTAACTAATCCATGTTTTTTCTCCCTGTATAATTACGAAACAATCATAGATCACATGCATGCATTTGTAACTGATAAATTGTAACCCACATTTGTCATAACCAAAAGTACAAGAAACAGATTTTTGTGCTGATTGTTACATTAACTGTACATCTTCACGGCAGTCACCTTTGTTCAGTTGTGTTGACTGTTTAATAAAGAAAAAAGCTGTTCTGCATGTAGGCATCCAAATTGTTATTTTTATAACTTTTCTGTTTTAATGCTAATTATGTACTTGGATGCGTTTTGATGTGTGTGTTATTTGCATGTGTTGGTAGTACCACAGATGGTCACAAAATTGTGCCAAGATCCACCAAAGGGGGATGTTACATGATTTTAGCATGTGAAAAGCTTACTTTGTCAGCCTAAAACATAAATTGTCATTTGCCATTGTAGATAATTTGTGGCTGCATGTTGTGTGCCCATAGAGAGTGGTTTGTTAGTACCAGACTAAATGAGTCAAGATCCCCCATAGCATGGGAAATGCATATATGTATCGTAATCACATTTGAAATATGTGCCTAGACAGAGTAATCTTTCCCAGCTTTATGTGAAGCAGGAGGCTTATCTCTTAAGGAAGTTGCCTTTTCTAGTTCTAGCATGAAATGTTTTTGACTGAAAGAGCTTCAAAGAGCCTCTTTGTTTCACAAATGTGCTTGACTCTCATTCAGGCACTGTTCCCCTGTCTCCCTCACTTGCCAACCACGGAATTATAGATTACGCGTGATATTTTGCCGTACCATGTAGCCTGATCTGTAATCACAAATATTAGGGCTAGTTTCGGTAGGAGGGCAATTATTTTAAACAGTCATAGCTGGATTCTCAGGGGGATTACATATGCATTTGTTTTCATTTTCCTCAGGCTTTGCTGTTGCCTAGATTGTGCTTCTTACTGGGAGAAATCTTTTTTTATGTTAAGATTCTTCCCTTTTCTATAATCTGTGGTGGTCTTGCAATATATTTAGAATGGAAGCTTATCTCTTTTTTAGCGTCTTTCTTCACGTATGAACTTGAAATCCACAAGCTGACTTCCATATACTAAATCAGAGTCTTGCTAGTTGGGTAAAACAATAAGTTGTGTGCAGCAAAGCGGAATACACCAGGGGATAAGGCTAGAACTCAATGTTTTAATATTGTATTGCTATGAGATGCAGTGTGACTTTGTAACACTTTGGTTGCTAGAAAATGTTTTTTCTGAATGATAAAACTGCAATTTTCTGTCAGTCAGGCAAATGGTTTTTTACATTTTTTTAAGAAAATGTAAACGAAGCACGCTTATTAAGGAGTCAGCAAAGGTCAGTGAAGAATTTTTTTTTTTTTCATAAGGGTCAATAAAAGGCTTGCTGAAGTATTTCAGACAGGAATATGTACATCGATTAATGCTTACTCAAGTAAATATGGAATTACACATGGTAATTGCCTCTCAAACAGACATCTTTTAGCACATCTTAGTCCTATACACTTTGGGCAGAGAAACTGTGCTCAGTTCATCATTTACGGTGCATAGTTTAGTTTTCAGGTGCTAAATGGATCTGTTTGCCGTGTGGGGATCCAATGTTTGCTTTATAGGATCATATCCCCCGGACAGGCTTTTCAAGTCAATATTTTGAAGACCTTGTGCATTTTCTCATAGGATTAAAGAACTTTAACCCCAAGGTTTAATGCTGGAGATAAAGCCAACATCTGTTGAAAGCCAGAATGAATGACTGGTTAAAACACATTAGTATTTGTATTTCTTTTTCTCTTTTTTTTTTTTTTACATCTGTGAGTTCTGTCTGAGAGATTATCATTACAAACATTCCCACATACATTAAAAAGAAGATCTAGTAATAGGCACAATAACAACAACAACAACAACAATATTAGCAACAACTGAAACAACAAGAAAACTGCACCATGCATGTGATTTTTAGTTCAAGTATAAACATCAAGGGGAGGTGTTCTCATACTGGCATTTTAATGAACACTTTAAAGATGTACTTCTCATGGTCAAATATACTGCAAACAGTTTACAAGACTGCTACTTTTTTATTTTCCAGAGTGTGAGCGAATTTGGCCTGGACATCATCGAGACGCCTGAAGGAGACAAATGGCCCCAACTCATAGTCCAGCAGAGCCTCGATCGGGAGACAAAGGACACCTTTGTGATGAAAATTAAAGTAGAGGATGGTGGCAGCCCTCCAAAGTCCAGCACAGCCATTCTGCAGGTCACTGTCTCAGATGTGAATGACAATCGGCCGGTGTTCAAGGACAGCGAGGTGGAGGTAAACGTTCCTGAAAATGCCCCAATGGGAACATCTGTCACTCACCTTCATGCCACAGATGCTGATCTGGGATCCAATGCTCAGATTCACTTCTCCTTCAGCAACCAAATCTCCCCTGCCACCAAACGACATTTTGCTATTGACAGCACAACTGGACTGATTACCATCAAGCAGCCATTGGACAGGGAAGTCAACCCGGTGCACAAGCTTATAGTGCTGGCCAGTGATGGAAGCTCTACCCCTTCAAGGGCTACAGTTACAGTCAATGTCACAGACATTAATGACAACGTCCCCTCCATAGATACCCGTTATATAATGAATCTCGTTAATGGCACTGTGCTGTTGTCTGAAAATGCCCCCCTTAACACAAAAATAGCCCTAATTACTGTGACAGACAGAGATGCAGATCTCAACGGTAAAGTGACTTGTTACACTGATCATGATGTACCTTTCCGACTAAAGCCAGTCTTCAATGACCAGTTTTTGCTCGAAACGGCCGCACCTTTAGATTACGAGACCACTCGAGAGTATGCAATTAGGATAGTTGCATCTGACTCTGGGAAACCACCTCTGAACACTTCTGCAATGGTCCTGATTAAAATAAAGGATGAGAATGACAACATCCCAGTTTTCCCTCAGCCTGAAATCCAGCTGTCCATTCCAGAAAACAATGATCCGGGCACACAGTTGATAAAAATCAGTGCAACAGATGCAGATAGTGGTTCTAATGCCCTTATTATTTATACTCTTGGCCCAGATGCTCCTGATGGGTTTAATATAGATCCCCGTTCTGGAATCCTTTCTGTTGTCAAAAGGCTAGATAGGGAGAAGCAGGAGAAGTATTCATTCACAGTCATTGCCAGGGATAATGGTTCTACCCCTCTTCAAAGCAATGTCACGGTCAAGCTAATAGTCCAAGACCAAAATGATAACAGTCCAGCCTTTACCCATCCTGAGTACAACTTCTATGTGCCTGAGAACCTACCTTTGTATGGGACGGTTGGTTTGATAACTGTCACGGATGCAGATGCTGGTGACAATGCAGTCGTCACTCTCTCGATCATAAATGGGAAGGACAATTTCATCATTGACCCCAAAACCGGGGTGATCAAACCAAACATTACCTTTGATAGGGAGCAACAAAGTTCCTACACGTTTGTTGTCAAGGCTGTGGATGCAGGTCAAAAGCAAACCACCTCCTATGCCAAGGTCACCATAAATGTTGTTGATGTGAATGACAATCGACCGGTGTTTGTTATCCCCTCCTCAAACTATTCCTATGATCTAGTACCTTCAACCACCAGCCCGGGTTCAGTGGTGACCAGGGTATTTGCCATTGACAATGACACTGGGATGAACGCTGAGCTGCAGTACAGTATTATTGGAGGGTCGCCGAGAGGCCTGTTTGCCATTGACAAAATGACAGGCAACATAACTCTACAGGAGAAGATTGTAGCAGCAGACCAAGGACTTCATAGGCTAGTGGTAAAGGTCAAGGACTTGGGACAACCAGAGTCCTTACACGCAATCGCCCTTGTTCATTTGTTTGTGAATGATACTGTCTCCAATGCCACATTCATCCAGGAACAACTTCGCAAGAGTTTGGAGACTCCTTTGGAACGGAATATTGGGGACAACGACGTTACACCCCAGACCAATGGCTACGTAATCGTTGTTATTGCTATAATAGCTGGGACTATGACGGTTATTCTGGTGATCTTTGTGACTGCTTTGGTACGCTGTCGACAGACACCGAGACACAAAGTTGTCCAGAAGAGCAAGCAGAGCGGTGAGTGGGTATCACCCAACCAGGAGGGTCGGCAGATTAAAAAGAAAAAGAAGAAGAAGAAGAGATCCCCAAAAAGTTTGCTGCTGAATTTCGTAACCATTGAGGAACCCAAGTCTGATGACCCTACTCATGAGCACATCAATGGCACCTTAGACCTCCCTGTTGAACTTGAGGAGCAGACAATGGGAAAGTACAACTGGGCTACCACACCGACTACCTTCAAACCCGACAGTCCCGACTTAGCCAAGCACTACAAATCTGCTTCCCCTCAGCCAACATTCCAGATCAAACCAGAGACCCCTGTGGCTCCCAAGAAGCATCATGTCATTCAGGAACTCCCACTGGACAACACATTCGTGGTGGGCTGTGACTCACTCTCCAAATGTTCCTCCAGCAGCTCCGACCCCTACAGTGTTTCAGAATGCAGCTGTCAAGGGGGCTTCAAGGCACCTGGACAAATCCACACCAGACAGGTAATTCACAACTTCCTTTCTTTAACCACTCGCTGCTCCAGCTCCCATTTGTACTGTCCTTCTGATAGAAAGATGTAGAATGGAAGGTGACAGCCGCATGTGCCAAGCTTCAAAATGGGCTCGAAGATGCATGCGTGTCAAGATGCAATATGCAAAAGAAAATCTGAAACTTAAAAAGTGGGAGGTTGTTGGTTTTATGGTTGTGTGCTCATATTAGCAAAAACATTATTTCATGTCTTCACTGAAGAAGACTGTAGGATAAATGGAACAATTCATCAACTGAAGGAACATTGTACATATTAGACTGTGACAGATAGCGAGATGTTGTATGGCTTTGATTATGGGATGTATTTTTTTTTTTCTTCTTCCAATCAGACGTTCAATTCTAAAGAGTAATTATTAGCTAAACAACTTTTTGTGTGTAAAAAAAAACAAAAAAAAACAAGAGTGCTAGCTTGAGATTACAGCTATGTTTGTTCTTGATTGACATGCCAAAGCCAATCATGCTTGACAGAAAACCAAACAAGATAGGGTTGCGTTCCACAGACACAACTGAACAGATGCACACTGCTGAAACAATTGTTTCCCACAGAAATGCTTGATAGAACTCGTTAGAGCTAAAACTTGTAACATAGTAGGGAAAGGCTGATTATTTTTAAATAGAATTTCGAACTCAGTCCAAAGGAAACATTATAAGTTGTCTCAGAGGAAAATTGCCCGCATTAATGAGACGAAGGTTCATTTGAATACTAGTATTCTAGTCTATGGTTCCAGAGGAGGTAGATGTGGCAAATGCAAAATAGCTAATAAATAAAAGCAGATGAGGGACATAAATGTAAATTGGGGTGGAGAGAGAGGTGGCATCACTGCGGCGATTGGTCTTTCTCGCGGAGTGGAAGACTGAGCTGTGCGATTGTAGGTCAGAGAGATCAAGGTGAAGACGGAGCTGTGGGAACGTGAGACTTAAATAGAAGCATATTCACTAATAGCTTGAAACACTATTCATTTTACCTATCAACTGCATGTTTCTAATGACCAGACATCGAGTCTGCAGCGTAGCCATTTTCTCAGGCAGTTTAGAAAGTACAGGACTGGGGTCGGGAATGTAAGCTGGCAGTACCCAAGGGGCCTAAATTCAAAAATAACTGAGCATGTATACAGTAATAGGACACTATCTATATGATCAGGAACTTGCTGGCAATTTTTTTTTTCTTTCTCATCTTCTTTATTTATTTTTTTTTTGTTTAGCATTCAATCCCAGACGATCTTGTTTTGTTTTTTTGTTTTTTTGTTTTTTTTTTCCTGAGTAATATCATGTCATCCACTTGTCCTTATTGAAGAAAATCCCCCTCTGCATACTTCTTACAAATTACAGTATATCCACTCAGATGCTTTGTGCGCATGGTAATTTAAGGTGACACCCACACATAGCTGATGTTCCATTTTCACCATGAGGCCTTTATTTTAAAATGCAGTTAAAAGCAACGCTCTGCCATGGTTCATTATACATAAGCCTGCTTACATAGTGAGATTATGGAATGACACATAATTCAGGTTAGATTTGTAATTTGCCCTGCCATAGTTTTCTTCCTGCTTCTGTGTATTTTGAAATATGCAGTAATATTTGTTGAAGGTTTTGAAACCTTGCATCAGATTCTTGAAATATTTGTGATTAAAATCCTATTTAGATGGTGCCTTGTGGTGCCTTGTACTTTGAATACTATAGCTACTGCTGCAAATGTGTGTGTGTGTGTGTGTGTGTGTATAGAGAGTATGTATATGTAACAAATGTTACATATATATATATATATATATATATATACGTGTGTATATGTGTATATATGTATTTATGTGTGTGTGTGTGTGTGTGTAATTTTTTTATTTATTTATGTGTGTGTGTGTGCATGTATGTTTCACAGTGCATTCTTACTATGTTTATATCATTTATTTTTCTTTCCTTTTTTTCTTTCTTTTTTTTCTTTTTGTTTTTTTTTCTTTCTTGCTGAAACTTATAACTCTTCAGTTTTTTCATAGATTGAGTGTAGCTTTGAATGCCTTAGGCATGTTATTTCTGTACATCTTAAAGTTATCCTTTATGTTTTGACAGGTATAGACTATTTAAATAATCTATTAGAAAGAAGTTAGACTGTTGAATCATCTCCAATTCTGATGTAAAGTGCTCTATGTCGTATCTTACCATTCAATACTCTTAGTAAAGGTAATTTTTACTTCATACATTAGCAGTTGTCTATAATATTTCTTCTTACTTAGTCATTTTAAATCACAACTTGGATTTCAGCTCAGAGCCATTACTGACAAATAGACAGTGGATACTGCAGTAGAGAATCTAGAACATCAGATCATGTCTTGTACCCACTGGCCCCATATTTGGTGAAAAATCTCTAGTGTCTCGTATTAGCTATAAAGCAGTGACACAAATGTCAGCATTATTTAACTTTAGCGACCCCATCTCGATGTCTGAGAAACATCATGTCTGAATTTGCCATGATGAATAGGTGCAAGAACATTTGTAGGGACCATTAAAGGATGCATTTCTCCCAGGAAACATTCACTGATGAAGGTCAATGGGATGCTTAGCGGGGCTGGGAATGATGTCAGCATCTAAGAAAAGCTTGTCAAAATACAACATATTTATGGGCCATATGGCTCATAATACCATCCGTGGTCCATTTTGCATTCCGGGCACCACCACGAACCTCTTCCCCACCCCTTTCACTCATCCCTGCCTTTCTTTTATCTTTCGTCTCCCTGTTCTCAGACAGTGATTTTAGAGGTCAATCCCTCCGGTTGTGGTGGTGGGTGGGGTGGTGGGGCTTCTGTCTGAATACACACTTTAGTTGGGGGAGATCAAGTAAATTCCACCATACTTGACTGATCCTTGGCAAGGCCATGA
>NC_068409.1:29123778-29151440 GCF_023724105.1 Carassius gibelio | reverse complement strand
TAAAAACGGCATATCCTGGTGTGTAATTCAGAGGCCATGTGTATTTTGCTGTATGATAAAGATGTGCAATTTTAATAAATGTAATTTGAAAGGTTTACTCTTGTGTCGTTTTGTCAGGATTGGGTTTTCACTCTCTATATTCAGTAAGCAGGGTTTTCACAGCCAGCGTTTTAAAACAGGATGTGGGAGATAATGTGTTCTACTTCCTGTACTGCTGCGAAACACAGGAAATTAGAGATCGCCCTGCTGCAGTTCCGCTTACTGCCACCAGATGGAGCCACTGTATCAGTTCAACGCGCTTGAGTTTATTTTGAAGGGATTTTGAGTCAGCGTCACCTCTTTGGCTCTGCAGGAAGTGTCAGGTCATATATAGATTTTTAAATGCTGGATACCCCAATCTTGCACGTTTACTAAAAGGTTCTACTGTGTTTTTGAAATATTTATAGTTATTTGTTAAAAGTATATAGTCCCACGAACTGTTATTTTATTGGGTTTATGTTGATATGTTTTATATTTAGCTGTTTTATGTAGCTTAAAGGTGCTGTGCATTTACTTTCTACAGTGTAGAGGTGTGGTCAGGTTAGTTTATTTATTTATTTTTTTTAAATCACTATTGTTACTGTATTGATGTATGAAGCACATTTTATACAAAAGTGACTTTCAAACCAACCAGCTTTTTGTTGGTCAGCAGTGAACAGCTTAATGGTTTACTCCACCCCAAAATTATTTTTTTGTTATTAATCACTTCCAAACCTGTAAAAGATTCTTTCGTCTTCGGAAAACAATTTAAGATATTTTGGATAAAAACCTGTAGGCTTGAGACTGCCAAAATAAATAACAGTGTCAAGGTCCAAAAAAGTATGAAAAGCATCATCAGAAGAGTCCATCTGCCATCAGTGATTCAACCGTAACGTTATGCAGTGAACGAGAATACAATTTGTATGTGAAGAAACAAAAATAGGGGGCGATGAATTGTTGAATAAAGTTGTTATTATTATTTTCTTTGTATACAAAAAGTATACTAGTTGCTTCATGAAATTCTGTTTGAACCACTGATGACAATGTCTTTCATCCTTTTCTGGGCCTTGACAGTGTTATTTACTTGACAGTCTATAGGACAGTCGCACGCCTCCCAGTTTTCAAGTAAAACATTTCACCCATTCAGATTTTGCACTGCATTCAAATTTGTAAAAATGTTAACATGCATATTCACAAAATTTCCCCATAAATTTTAGCTGACTGGTTTATAATTGACAATTGAGTAAGCAATGTTTCTCTATTGATTAAAGGCCTTCTTGACTCATCCACACGAAGCCTTTTCCGATCTTTTTTTCTTTGTTCTAAAAAGGCAATGATGTCTTTTTCAGTTTTATCCACTCCAAGCCTGGTTTAAAAAAATAGTGATGTCAGATGCGTCCAGACGCAGATACAATAAAGATGTTAATGCATACGGCTAAATGCGTCTCCATGTGTATGGGCTCTTTAGCCTGCAAAATAGAGCAAAACTGTTGTTAATGTGACCAGGACTTAAAGCGATATTTCCCACAAAATTGAAAATCCTGTCATTAATTACTCACCTTCATGTAATTCCAAATTAAGCATTAGAGAGCTTTCTGAACTATCTGATCCAAAAGTGTAGTAAGAACATAATTAGTCCATGTGACATCTGTGGTTCAACTGTAATTTAATAAGTTACGAGAATACTTTTTGCGTGCAAAAAAAACAAAAATGAGACTTTATTTGACAATTCTTCTCTTCCTGCATCACTCTCCTCTGCCATCATCGAGAGTAGTGACGCATTCCTCTGCTCTTAAACAAGGTGCAGCGCATGTGTGTTCTACATACAGGAACCAAGGTCTACGAGTTTGGAAAGAAATTAGGGTTTGTAATGACAGAATTTTCATTTTGGGGTGAACTATCCCTCTGGGTGTGTAAGGGGATGTTTGTATTGCACTGCAGTATTTTTTTAATATTTTTGTTTTCTATGAAAACATGCACTAGATGGATTTGTTTGGCCATAGCACTTGTTGTTTTTGCAGTGTTTTGTGCATGATGCAGCATTATTAAAGCGTGATGCTAAAGTTAGTTTCTAGTTTAAAGCTTTTCTCGTTTTCAGTGCTCTACTTTTCCAAGTGTTTTTCAATGAAAATGTTAAAAGGATGTTTTTGACCACTGCATCTCGTGCGGCACTCAATGTTTGACTTGTTAAAATGTATAAATGCATCTCAAGACCTTTTTTTAAAAAAAAAACTGCTACAAAACTCTGCACAGTGATCCTGAAGCACTGAAATGGGGTTAAACAGTGTTCTAAGTTGTTGAAAGCTTGTTATCGGTGGTTGTTAGGGTGTTGCTAGATGGTCAAAACAGCCTTTAAGTCTTGAATTTTGACAGTTCTATGGCCGTATTACAGAAACCTGTTACGATTATCAAAGGATGGTAATCAGTGAGATATATTTTTGCAGGTGCCTATTTCAATGCAAATCTACAAAATGTTCACGTTTTTCATCTGCTAGGTAAAATTGCATGTCTAATTGCTTAGAAAAATACCAGCATAACTCTCCTGAAATACGTGCACAATTTTAGTTAAAATTAATCTCTGAAGCACAACTGGCATGGGACGAGTAAAGTTTCTAAACAAATCTCTTAAAAATAAATTGCTTATGAAAGAGAGACCAATAATTCATTATTGACTAATTTCATTGACAGTTATTCATTGACTAATAGATATTTTTGAAATAGTATGTGGATGGGGGGCTGGAGATGTTAGTCATTGAAAAACAGGAAGCTCTGACAACATGGTGCCCAAAACCACGGGTAACTCAGAGGAGTGAAAAACAGAGAGAGCAGAAGAAATAGGGAAAGTATCTCATGGGGGAATGAGTCTACTGCATTTCTATGTTCGAGAAGCAGGCTGATGGCATTCCTCAGCGTCTGAGAAAACCGGACGTTTGCTCCATTTCTTTCTCCCTTTTTTTTTCCCTCCTCTCCCTCGGTCTCTTTGCCGTCGTCTTTCAAGTGGGTTTTATCCCCTCCTGTGGAGCGGGTCATGTGTCTGGCTGCCAGAGAGAACCATGTGACGTTAATCCAACGTCCTCATCCACCCCCCTCTTCCCACTCACCACCACACAATCCCCCCCAGCTGAGAGAGGAGGGGGGCTGAGGTCTCAAAGTTATCTGGGAATTATGTGGCCGCAAGGATAGGCAAGTGTTTGTTTATTTATTGGCCCATTTTAATGATCTATCATGTGGCTTCGTTTGGAGACGATCTGTTATCTGTCACATAGCAGGGACGTCTTGTCACGCTCCAGTGATATACCAGCTCAATACTACAGGAACGTCCTCCATGCAGGGTGAACTCAGGGTATGATGCAACTCAAGATCCAAAGGTCTGATCAATGAGCTCACAAACAAACCTGGCTCAAGTCAAGCATCCGGGAATAGTTCTCTGAATAGTCCACTTACACACTGATTGGTACAAAATGCTAAAGAAAAAAAACCTATAATATTGATATTTATGTTTAAAAATATTATTATAAGTGTATTATAGTTTATCATTTTTATTTATATATCCTATTTTATATTTATGTATAAATATTATTGCACAAATCTCAATTCAAGTTTATTTGTATAGCGCTTTTCACAATACAAATCATTACAGAACAACTTTACAGAAAATTTAGTTTCTACAATATTTAGTAGTAGCTTCTCAGTGGTGACTGTTAATGTACATATGGCAGAAATGTACGGGAAAAAATCTTTTACATACATAATCAATCATATGAACACTATGAAGAGCAATTATTATATGATGCAATCAAATTTATAGCAAAATGTTATGGTTCTGTATGTTGTAGGGTTCTGTTCAGAATCTGCAGGACCTTCAAGATTTTTCTGAAGAACGCTGCTCAGTTTAACTGTTCAGAACAAACAAGGGACTCATGCACAACCATCACAAAACAGAAAGACAGTCGAGGATCATCAGGTGACCACACACAGTACTAATACAAATGATACATTAGGACTTGCGTTTACTGACCTAATAAACTCCTTTGGAGTCAAGCAAAATGTCACCGGGCCCACTCATCGTTTTAATCATACACTAGATTTAATTATATCGCATGGCATCGATCTTACTGCTATAGATATTGTACCTCAAAGTGATGATATTACAGACCATTTCCTCGTATCGTGCATGCTGCGTATAACTGATATTAACTATATGTCGCAGCGATACCGTCTGGGCAGAACTATTGTTCCAGCCACCAAAGACAGATTCGCAAATAACCTGCCTGATCTATCTCAACTGCTATTTGTACCCAAAAATACACATGAATTAGACAAAATTACTGACAACATGGGCACTATTTTCTCTAATACATTAGAAGCTGTTGCCCCAATCAAATTGAAAAAAGTTAGAGAAAAACGTACTGTACCATGGTATAACAGTAATACTCACTCTCTCAAGAAAGTAACTCGTAGTCTTGAACGCAAATGGAGAAAAACTAACTTAGAAGTTTTTAGAATTGCATGGAAAAACAGTATGTCCAGCTATAGACAGGCTCTAAAAACTGCTAGGGCAGAGCATATACACAAACTCATTGAAAATAACCAAAACAATCCAAGGTTTTTATTTAACACAGTGGCTAAGTTAACAAATTACCAGATGCCACCTGATTCAAATATTCCACCAACGTTAAATAGTAATGACTTTATGAATTTCTTCACTGATAAAATAGATAACATTAGAAATACAATAGCGAATGTAGATTCTACAGCATCTAACACTTCAGTTTCATCCATCGCACCCAAACATAAACTGCAGTGCTTTACAACCATAGGACAGGAAGAGCTAAATAAACTTATCACTGTATCTAAACCAACAACATGTTTATTAGATCCTGTACCCACTAAATTACTGAAAGAGCTGTTACCTGTAGCCGAAGAACCGCTTCTCAATATCATTAACTCGTCGTTATCTTTAGGACACGTCCCAAAACCATTCAAGCTGGCGGTTATCAAGCCTCTTATTAAGAAACCAAAACTAGATCCTAGTGTACTGGCAAATTATAGGCCTATTTCAAATCTTCCACTTATGTCTAAAATTTTAGAAAAAGTTGTGTCTGCTCAATTGAGCACCTTCCCACATAAAAATGATCTGTATGAAGAATTTCAGTCAGGTTTTAGGCCCCACCATAGCACAGAAACTGCACTTGTTAAAATTACAAATGACCTGCTCCTTGCGTCAGACCAAGGCTGCATCTCATTTCTAGTCTTACTTGATCTTAGTGCTGCGTTCGACACCATAGATCATGACATACTCATAGATCGATTACAAAACTATACAGGTATTCAAGGGCAGGCTCTAAGATGGTTTAGATCC
This sequence comes from Carassius gibelio, assembly GCF_023724105.1. Lineage (NCBI taxonomy): Eukaryota > Metazoa > Chordata > Actinopteri > Cypriniformes > Cyprinidae > Carassius > Carassius gibelio. The sequence continues at coordinate 29,146,060 of NC_068409.1, read as the reverse complement.
TACCTGTCCGATCGCTACCATTTTGTTTACTTAAATGGGGAGTCATCTCATTTATCATCAGTAAAATATGGAGTGCCACAAGGATCCGTCCTAGGTCCCCTTCTATTTTCAATATACATGTTGCCCCTTGGTAATATTATTAGAAAATACGGAATTAGCTTCCACTGTTATGCTGATGATACTCAGCTATATATATCAACGAGACCAGATGAAACTTCCCAATTATCTAAGCTAACAGATTGTGTTAAAAATGTAAAAGATTGGATGACAAAGAATTTTCTCCAATTAAATTCGGATAAGACGGAGATATTAATTATTGGACCAAAAAACACTACACAGAATCTTGTAGATTACAATCTGCAACTAGACGGATGTACTGTAACTTCCTCTACAGTCAGAAATCTGGGTGTTATATTAGACAGCAATTTGTCTTTTGAAAATCATATTTCCAATGTTACAAAAATTGCATTCTTCCATCTTAGAAACATTGCCAAGCTACGAAACATGTTATCTGTTTCTGATGCAGAAAAGCTAGTTCATGCATTCATGACCTCTAGACTGGACTATTGTAATGCACTTCTAGGTGGTTGTCCTGCTTCTTCAATAAACAAGCTACAGGTCGTCCAAAATGCAGCAGCGAGAGTCCTTACGAGGTCAAGAAAATATGATCATATTACCCCAATTTTACAGTCTCTGCACTGGCTACCTATTAAGTTCCGCATCAGTTACAAATTATCATTACTTACCTATAAGGCCCTAAATGGTTTAGCTCCTGCGTACCTAACTAGCCTTCTACCACGTTACAACCCATCACGCACCCTAAGGTCACAAAACGCTGGACTTTTGGTAGTTCCTAGGATAGCAAAGTCCACTAAAGGAGGTAGAGCCTTCTCACATTTGGCTCCCAAACTCTGGAATAGCCTTCCTGATAATGTTCGGGGTTCAGACACACTCTCTTTGTTTAAATCTAGATTAAAAACACATCTCTTTCGCCAAGCATTCGAATAATGTATCTTTTTAATTGTGAGTGTAGTTGCATCTGATCAAAGGTGCATTTTTATTCATTAGCTTGGGTTAAACTAATTTTACTTTGTTGGATCAGCAGCTATGCTAATGATGTCTGTATTTTGTTTCTATGTTTTGCCACGGGATTCACATCCCGTGGTAACTAGGATTTACACAAGCTCCAGTCTGGATCCAGAACACCTGAGAAGAGATGATGCTGACCCTCAGAGGACCTCAGATGATGCTAACCCTGAATGAACAAACAGAACTAACAATTATTCCTAAATGTGTGACTTAATCATATAATAACTTAACTAATAATATTGATAGTTCATCGTCTAGCTGACTACGTCTTGTATTATTATTATTTTTTAGTTTTTCTAAAATCCTGTCAAATGTGCACAAACTACTAGCTACTACTAAATATTGTAGAAACATAATTTTCTGTAAAGTTGCTTTGTAACGATTTGTTTTGTAAAAAGCGCTATACAAATAAACTTGAATTGAATTGAATAAGAACCAAGGGTTCCCAAACTTTTGAGTAGGGCTATTTTAATAATTTCAGCATTTTTTTTTTGTCTTGTGGAATAAATGTTAAAATATTTTATGTACAATATCTTACTCAGGACAGTACTAAATAAAAAATAACATGCATTTAGTATGATCTCTCTTATTTTTTGAAAATTACTCATATTTTCACAGATTCTGCAAGGGGTTCCCAAACTTTCGAGCCCCACTGTGTGTGTGTATATATATACAGTCTTGTTCAAAATAATAGCAGTACAATGTGACGAACCAGAATAATCAAGGTTTTTAGTATATTTTTTATTGCTACGTGGCAAACAAGTTACCAGTAGGTTCAGTAGATTGTCAGAAAACAAACAAGACCCAGCATTCATGATATGCACGCTCTTAAGGCTGTGCAATTGGGCAATTAGTTGAAAGGGGTGTTTTCAAAAAAATAGCAGTGTCTACCTTTGACTGTACAAACTCAAAACTATTTCGTACAAACTTTTTTTTTTTTTCTGGGATTTAGCAATCCTGTGAATCACTAAACTAATATTTAGTTGTATGACCACAGTTTTTTAAAACTGCTTGACATCTGTGTGGCATGGAGTCAACCAACTTGTGGCACCTCTCAGCTGTTATTCCACTCCATGATTCTTTAACAACATTCCACAATTCATTCACATTTCTTGGTTTTGCTTCAGAAACAGCATTTTTGATATCACCCCACAAGTTCTCAATTGGATTAAGGTCTGGAGATTGGGCTGGCCACTCCATAACATTAATTTTGTTGGTTTGGAACCAAGACTTTGCCCGTTTACTAGTGTGTTTTGGGTCATTGTCTTGTTGAAACAACCATTTCAAGGGCATGTCCTCTTCAGCATAGGGCAACATGACCTCTTCAAGTATTTTAACATATGCAAACTGATCCATGATCCCTGGTATGCGATAAATAGGCCCAACACCATAGTAGGAGAAACATGCCCATATCATGATGCTTGCACCTCCATGCTTCACTGTCTTCACTGTGTACTGTGGCTTGAATTCAGAGTTTGGGGGTCGTCTCACAAACTGCCTGTGGCCCTTGGACCCAAAAAGAACAATTTTACATCAGTCCACAAAATGTTCCTCCATTTCTCTTTAGGCCAGTTGATGTGTTCTTTGGCAAATTGTAACCTCTTCTGCACATGCCTTTTTTTTAACAGAGGGACTTTGCGGGGGATTCTTGAAAATAGATTAGCTTCACACAGACGTCTTCTAACTGTCACAGTACTTACAGGTAACTCCAGACTGTCTTTGATCATCCTGGAGGTGATCATTGGCTGAGCCTTTGCCATTCTGGTTATTCTTCTATCCATTTTGATGGTTGTCTTCTGTTTTCTTCCACGTCTCTCTGGTTTTGCTCTCCATTTTAAGGCATTGGAGATCATTTTAGCTGAACAGCCTATCATTTTTTGCACCTCTTTATAGGTTTTCCCCTCTCTAATCAACTTTTTAATCAAAGTACGCTGTTCTTCTGAACAATGTCTTGAACGACCCATTTTCCTCAGCTTTCAAATGCATGTTCAACAAGTGTTGGCTTCATCCTTAAATAGGGGCCACCTGATTCACACCTGTTTCTTCACAAAATTGATGACCTCAGTGATTGAATGCCACACTGCTATTTTTTTGAACACACCCCTTTCAACTAATTCAACTAATTGCCCAATTGCACAGCCTTAAGAGCGTGCATATCATGAATGCTGGGTCTCATTTGTTTTCTGAGAATCTACTGAACCTACTGGTAACTTGTTTGCCACGTAGCAATAAAAAAAATATACGAAAAACCTTGATTATTCTGGTTAGTCACATTGTACTGCTATTATTTTGAACAAGACTGTATATATATATATATATATATATATATATATATATATATATATATATATATATATATATAATAAGTTATATTTGTAAATGATAATGAAAATTTATGTATTAATTATATAAAACATTTGAGGTACTTTCAAGTGTGTATGATATTCACGTACTGTGGTATACACCAAATTATCAAAGTACCATGTTTTTGGGCTATGAAATAATACCATGGTATTCATTTAAATATATAATTTTGAGTGCCATTCCTTACAAAAAGTACTGTGGCTGTACCATGGTATGAGTTCCACCAGCTATATTATACTTCCAAGAATACAGTGGTATTACCATGGTACTGTTTTGTTGGTGTTTCATACAATATTGTATTTTAATATAGTAATATAAGTATGATATGAGACCATGTTTTAGGAAACTACGGTGGTATTTATTAAAAGTAGCCTATTTAGAAATGCCTTGAAGAGACATGTAGTCTAAAAACCATGGTATATTAATCTGTTCATACAGTACTACCATGGTATAGCCTACACAACGTCTTGTAAGTGAAAACTTTTCCGCATACGCTTAGAGTAGCTATAGTTCAGCCTTTTGTGAATACAGATGAATGAAAAAGAAAGAAAAAAAAACATGATGGGAAGTAAAGCCGTAAAATAGTGTCACTTTACCCGAGCCTAAACTTTCCCGTAAATGCAATTGTGGAGGACTGTATCACGCAGCCCCCTCAAACCCGCAGCCAGCAGCAGCGCCGCGCTGATCGATCCGCATTGATCGTCCCTGACGAGCTGCTCCACTTTCCAGCCAATGCACGCTCGCCCGCCTGCGACTGGGAAGAAGCCCGAAACGGAGGAAAATTTCTGCCGCCCTGGCGGTGTCACTTCCCCACACTTCAGCTGGCCGCCTGCCAGACACACAGGACGCTCACAAGAGGTGGAGTGGACTCCAAGCGACCAGGAGGAGCGTCTGCGAGCGACTGGACGGACGGACAAATGGACCCACAGCACGACGGCTCCTCGGTCACAGAGGAGTCACCAAACACGGAGAAACACGACGACTTTGGTAACGAGTCCAGTCCCTCTGATTTCTACACAGAAATTAATGACTCTATGTACGCTGACTGTTAGAGAAACTGAAATTAATGTATTTTAGGGGTAGTTTATGGGCGTATTACATTCATTAAAAAATGAACTATTAATTAAGCTATTATTTATTCATATAATTAATTTAAAATTATAATTCATATATAAACAAAATTCAGTTGCATTAAGTTGCTTTGAAATTCATTAGTTATAAAACAGATAATAAAAAGTTAATATAATAAAACTAAGAAAAATAAAGTGTTGATTTTAAACGCATTCATAAAAATACATGAATTATATTAAAATACGAAAAACGAATGTTTGATTTAATTTGTTTGTTGATTTAATAATTAATGCATAAATGATTAATAATATGGATTAAATATTAATTTGTATATAAATATGCTACAAACAATAAAGAATTATAAAAGTACATCAACAACAATAATAATTGTTGTTATTATTATTTAGTTTTTATGAACGTGCATTTATTATTTACAATTTGCATTTTATTTTCATTAACAGAGCAGCCAACAGGGTTATATTTCAAATGAGTGAATGGTGGAGCCGTGTTTTGTATATTAAAATATCAATCAGCCCCAAGTTCCTGGAAAGCGTGAATGTGGAAAAGTTCTGATATAATAAATCAATCCCGAGCGCAGCTAACAGCCATTAAGAATGGAGTCAACATTGGGCTGCGTGTCCAGCCCTCGCAAAACTATACTTCATTCATTATTCCGCTCTCACGTGCACAGAGAGACAGACAGCCTCACCGCAGACAGCCCTCGCGCTCATCCACACCTCTTTAAGGTTTATTTATTTTTTCCCCGACGGAAAGTCCACTTCGGTTTTTGTGTGAAGCTCCAAAAATCTATGAAATGTGTTTGCATGTTCTTCTCCGGGCGCGAGGATGTGGAGGTGGGATAGAGAGACGCGAGAGGCTGGAGGAGCGCACGCGCTCGCTCTCGGACAAAGTGCGTTCTGCGTGTATCTGCCGGTGTTTGGGCTTTATTGAAGGAAACAACGAGAAGAATTCACTTCGGGTGAGCATTAGCTATCGTTTTCCTCTTTTACCTTTTATTCTCTCTCTCTCTCTCTCTCTCTCTTTTATATAAATCTCCGCAGCGCGTGAGAGCACCGGACCGCTCGGACAGTCGGAACGCTCCCCTCGGCTCACGAGCGGCGCGAATGAAAAGACGCCTGTGTTTGCAAATATGCAGATACCATATGTTTATCAAAGAGAGGCCAATGAGACTTTGTTGAGGACTGTTCAAAGTTACGATGACACCCAGCCAAGACGAATAAGTTGGCAGTGAAATAACAAGGGAATGTGCTTAACCAACGCGACGTGTTGGCGCATACCGCGCGCTGTCACCATAGACACATCGGTCGAGATGAGACAAAAGGGATTTTGTTTTACTTTCTAAATGATCGGCGTTACATCTGCTTGACAATTTGCCCATATGTATTAGATGCATTCGTGCAACTTTGCCACGCGTAACCAAATAGGCGCACGGAATAGTTGCATTTACGGGTATCCTGTTTGTTTGTTTGTTGTTCGGCTGTAAAAATAATATTGTGACATTTTCTGTTTTTATTTGTTGTCTGGATTAAAATATGATGGGTTTACCGAGCGGGAACGTCGGAATTATTCAGAATTCCTCTTGGAGAGAGGTATGAATGCAAGTTATATGTGCTGTTTATTATTAATCCATTATGAGTAACATGCAAACTTTTTTGTGTGTGGCGCATTTGCATTCATATTCTTTAAATATATAACCTGAATAATCCAGTTCTGTGTTTGGGATTGATCTGAGAAGGGTTTAATTGGGGTGATTGTGTGACAGAACATGTAGATCTTGATAAGCAGGTCATCTTGTTTAGCCACAGTTGGGCTATTTGTGCAGGTTTGGCTATTGTTCCCTGGTGATGTCCAGACCTCTCTACGTTGCGCTATTGTCCCTCTGGCTCGCCGCAATACTGGACACAGCAATTTCCATGTGCATGTGAGCCTCGTATGTTTGACATGCATTAGACATCAGGAAATTGCTGAATGGTCATTTTAACTGTTGCTAGGAACTTATTTATCTGTAAGCTGGGTAAATAATTTACTGAAACCCTCAGTAGATGCAGCTTTTGTCCTGGTTTACCTGCAGGTGAGGGCTACCTCTCTCCAGTAAGTTTTGATGTGACTCCTTGATGTGGATGTGATGTAATTGTAATTGATATGGTCGTGTTTTGCTAACGGATAGAGTGCTATGTAAAAGTGTTTTGGCAGATAACTTACAGTAAAAGCCTGCCTTACATGGTTTTAATCAGGTCAGATATATTATTTAATGTAACTGAATTAACCTTTAGACAATATGATTAACCAATTATTGGAAATTGTTATTATTATTATTATTTAGATTAGCAAAAAATAGCCTAACGGAATGACCAGGGATAGTTATCAATGTGTTGAATATGTTTATTTTTGAATAGACAAGAACTTTATTACAAAAAAAAAAAAGAAGAAAAAAAACCAGCTAAGTTTCCTCTGTTGTCAGCTGATATTATCATCATTATTGTGACAGCATGCTCCTGTATTGTTGTCTCACTATGGGGTAGGTTGTCACAATCAAATCTACCATTAAATAACAAAAGTCACACAGTAAAACAATTATGAATCCAAAATTAGTGAAAAATCAAAATGGAAATGTTCAACAGTATTAAACCATTGTTTAGCCAACACGACTATAAGTTATACCATTTAAAACGTGACAATTTACACCAACCCATTTTTTATGAAAATATATTTAACTAGATATTTGAAACCAACATTTAACACCTTATAGTTACTGAGACAACTTCCCTGTGTGATAACCAGCTCAACTCTCCCTTACATGCATTATTTATTCATGCATGCATGTTAGTATGAATGAATGGCCAGTTACCAAATCTTCATGGGCAGTCAGTCACAACCTAAACTATTTTTCTCTCTAATTATTACCAATAATATGATCTACTGTGGCTTGTCAGTTAATTGAAATGTTAAGTCGTTGATGAGCGTGTGTACGTGCGTCAGTGCGGCTGAGCTTGCACCTAGACATCCTGATTTCACTGTCGGCTCACCCCAGGGGCTTTGCGCTTGAGCTCACGATTCCGGTTTCGTGATAGAACAGACCGCCTGTGGACCCTGATAGACGTCTCTCACTGAAGGGGAATTGCTGTCACAAGGAACGGGCTTTTGCACGTAAAGGTTATGAAATATAACAATTTAACAGACTCAAACCGTCCAATTCAATATCCACACAAAATCTTCTCTCTTTTTTTGCCATGAGCATCAGAGTCGGTTTCAGTTCCTTGGATGAACACCGAACAAAGTTTCATTGTCACTAAATCAGATATTTAGGACAGATGTTATGTATGAAACATAAATGTTGGCTAAGGAATCAAAATGGGTCAGATGAGGCCACAGCGAGCAATAAACTATTTGTCACCCTGAACTTGTGCTTATTTCAGCAGGGGAAAACAATAAATAAATAAAATGGGATTTGTTTATAGGCATGATTATGTCGGAAGAATTAGATATGTTAAAATGGTTTTTAGCAGTTAGGGATGAAGTGTGATGCTGTACCGTGAGGAATCACACAGATATTCATTTTGCGGATGATGGGTGAGGTCGGTGTAATATGTTATACATGTTCTTTAGGTTTGGATGTACACTACTGATTAATAGTTCGGAATAATTTTTCGTAACACTTTATTTTAAGGTGTCCTTGTTAAACGTTATATGTACTTATTATTAAATAACAATAAATTATGCATAATTACATGTAAGTAACCCTAAATCAAACCTTAATCTTAACCCTAACCATATAGAAAAAAAAAGTTTTATAGTGGTCTCCTATGCTCACCAAAGCTGAATTTATTTAATCAAGAATACAGTAAAAACAGATATATTTTGAAATATTATTACAAATCATAAGAATTGTTTTCTATTTTAGTATATTTTAAAATTATATTTATTCTGTGATAGCAAAGCTGAATTTTCAGCATCATTACTCCAGTCTTCAGTATCACATGATCCTTCAGAAAATAATATGCTTATTTGATAATCAAGAAATATTTCTGAAAACAGCTGCTGCTTAGTATTTTTGTGGAAACTAATGAACTACCTTTCAAAAGTTTGTGGTTGATAAAAAAAAATAACAAAAGATTTGTATTTCAAGATCTTTTGAATGTTTTATTAATCAAAAGATTCAGAGACAAACATACAGGAAAATAGTTTTCAACACTGATAATATTAAGACCCATTAAGAACAATTTAACAAAAATAATAATTGAGCACCTAATCAGAATCATGTCTGTATAACACTGAGAATGGACATTTCAGCTTTGCATCACAGAAACAAATAACATTTTGAAATATATTAAAATAGAAAACAGTAATTTCAGAATTATTCCTCTTTGCATGTACCATACATCTATTCAAACCACTCTGGCTTTAACCTCTATGTGCATTATCTTCCCTTCTAGGATTCTCAGGCCTTAGTGAACGGATCCGTGAGATGTTCTTGAGACTTGACTAGTGTGGACCGCCGCTTCAGTGGTCTGACTTTCCAGCTGTGTACGCGTCAATCTCATCTTGGCTTCGGTCTTTGTAGGAACTTTGCAACTCTATCTCTGGTTCATTGTCAGCTCCCTGATCTCCCTCTCCCTCCCCCTCACGCCGTGGCCCATGTCTGCCAGCGGAGGGTCCATGGAGGGAAGTCGAGCAATAGAGGAAGAGGAGGCGCAGGACAGCTGCTGCGGGGACGAAGACTCATCCCCGGTGGTGGAAAGGAGAAACCGCAGCGGCATCATCAGCGCTCCACTCAGCAAAAGCCTGAAGCGATCACGAGCTCTTTCGCAGTACATTGCAACCTGCTCAGCTGCTGCTGTGGCCAGTGTCGCAAATGCTAACAGACTTGCCCAGAGCTCTATGGTGGCACCGGGAGTCAAAGCTCACCCTACTGCCAGCCAGCACAGGTCACAAATCGGGTATGCCAAACTGGACCGGGGTGCGTTAGTCTCCGGCCTTCTGGACTCTCCGAGCGGCCTGCATCTTGCCCAGGCCGCTGAGCTCCTGCGACGGGCGGGGATGCTGCTTCCTGTCAGTGACCCATCCAGTGTCAGTGTGGGCGGGGACATGGAGACTGTCTCGGCTTCTGATTCGCTGGGCAGTGTGATGGACTTCCCGTTGCTTGGCAATGGCGGAGTGGGTGTGAGTTTTCCATATCACCCAGGGCTGTTCATAATGACGCCAGCAGGAGTGTTCCTCGCCGATGGGGCACTCTCTCACATGACAGGCGCGTCGGAACACCAGCAGACACAGAGCGAGATTTCCTCGGCCATCAGTGCCAACGGGAAGAAAAAGCGGAAGCGATGCGGCCTGTGTCCACCCTGCCGACGCAGGATTAACTGCGAACAATGCAGCAGTTGCCGCAACCGCAAAACCGGCCATCAGATCTGCAAGTTCCGCAAGTGCGAAGAGCTCAAAAAGAAACCTGCTGGTGGGCTGGAGGTAAGATGGTGAGCAATGCATCGTAAATTCATAAATATTATCACTGAATGCTAGCCAGATGCAAGATAGCATCATCTGCATGGGCACCACAGCATAATACTTGTGCTAAATCAGTAGGCTGCACTTCTGATTTGTTGTGCTGTGATGCTCATGCAGGTGGTGCAAGTTTGCATAATTTCTTGATTCTCATCCCTCATCTCCTTATTGTTTCCTGTTTGCTCTACTAATCCTGTGGATAAAAGCAGCAAAAGTTGAAAATAAAAGTTGTGAAATACTAGAAGAGAAAATTTCTTTTTAAATAATTATCAGCTTTGGGACCAGTTTTGTGTTCAGTGCAATCCTTTACGTAATGGATGGAAAATTATGGATTTACTTAAGTTTTTTATATATATATTTTTTTTAAATAACAGATTTCACTATAATTTAATGTGTTATTTTAGTGCAGTTAAATGAAAGAAGAAAAATAAGACTATAAAACTATAAACACTGTAAAAATCATGAGCTCTGACACATATGTCAAATCTTTAAGAAAGTATTTTCTACCTTCTGAAAAATGTACACTACTATTTAAATGTTTGAGGTCTTCTTTAGAAGAAATTAAAACTATATTTAGCGTGAATGCATTAAATTGATCTAAAGTGACAGTAAAGGCTTCATTTTTTAATAATTTCTTTCCACAAAAAATATTAAGTAATAATGATTACAGCAATGATGCTGAAAATTTAGCTTTGCATCACTGGGATCAATTACATAAAAAATATATTAAGGTAGAAAGCAGTTTTTATTTTTTTTTTATTTTTTTGTGACAATAATTCACAATATTGCCTTTAAAAAAAAAAGCAGACTTGTTGAGAATAAGAGACTTCAAAAAGAAAACATTATGATCTGTACAGTACATGACTTCTTAATCTTTTATGTTTGCCACAATGGCTTTACATTTTTCAGCATATATTGTGATTAATTCAGTTAATTAATCAGTGTATTTTGTAATTAATTTGATTAGAATGTTTAATCAATTGACAAGCCCTACTTTTTACAAACATTCCACATAGAAATTAATGCTGCTTGTGTTTCATAAATCTTTCGCATAGGAACATTACTCATCCTGACGAATGGCAAGCTGAATGCAGTTTCCCATCTCTCATGCAGCGTAACTTGAGATGTTTCTGCCTTGTTTACAAGCAGGTTCAGGTGTGGGAAAATTAGCTCTGAGTCTGTGCTGATGCAAGCTAGTTAGGGTCTAACTTTGTGAGAGTGGTGTCATGGTAAGATTGGTCTAGTTGGTTGCTTATTTTTTTCTTGCAAGGAAAATGTTAAGGCATCATGCTGTTCCACAGCTAAGGTTCCCCTTCACTGTTTGCTATGATGAGATGATTCAGAGTTTCAGCTATCACATTTAATGAATTTGAATGAATGTGATGAATATAAAATGTTGAAATAACACCATGTTCCAACCAGGCACAACGCACAAGTTTCCAGCATTAAAGTGTTCTGTCTTTACTCAAAGTACTGAATGTGGAACTTTGGACCAATGAGATGTCATAGTGGGCGGGGCTACACAACATATCAAGACAATAGAATATGGTGCTTTCAAGTCATGTCAGAAAGATTGTATTTACAAACTCAGTGAACATGTCAGTGAGAAAACATGTCTCACACAATGTATGCAGCATCTTTATTAATGGTAAATTCCTTTTTAATTATACATTTTAATTACAATTAATTGTAATGCATTTTTATATAATTTTTATATATAATAAATCAAACAAACAAAAAACATTGATCACTGCCTTGCTGTGACCGAAGTGATTTGAACACACTTGACATCATGATTACAAATTTCCCAGGAGGACTTGAACACTCCAAAGCCATTTATAAAGCTGACTTTGGAAATAGCATTCTAGCATTACATTTCGAAATGGAAAACTATCAAACTATTTACTGAAAACTGTGTACTGAAAACTGTAGACATTATTCCACAATAAACAGTTAAAGGGTTAGTCCAAAAAGGAAAATTATGTCATTAATAACTCACCCTCATGTTGTTCCAAACCCGTGAGACCTCCATTCATCTTCGGGACACAGTTTAAGATATTTTAAATTTAGTCCGAGAGCTCTCAGTCCCTGTGTGTATGGTATACTGTCCATGTCCAGAAAGCTAATAAAAACATCATCAAAGTAGTCCATGTGACATCAGAGGGTCAGTTAGAATATTTCGAAGCATTGAAAATACATTTTGGTCCAAAAATATCAAAAACTACGACTTTATTCGGCATTGTCTTCTCTTCCGGGTCTGTTGTGAGTGCGTTTACTGCAGTGTAGTGATATCCGGTTCGCGAACAAATCACTCGATGTAACCGGATCTTCTTGAACCAGTTCACCAGATCGAACTGAATAGTTTTAAACAGTTCGCGTCTCCAATACGCATTAATCAACTAATGACTTAAGCTGTTAACTTTTTTAATGTGGCTGACACTCCCTCTGAGTTAAAACAAACCAATATCCCGAAGTAATTCATTTACTCAAACAGTACACTGACTGAACTGCTGTGAAGAGAGAACTGAAGATGAACACTGAGCGAACCAGATAACGAACGAAAGATTGACTCGTTCTCGACATTAATGACATAATTTTAATATATGGGTGAACTAATCCTTTAAAAAAGTAGTAAGATAAACAGTTGTCACATTGCATATAACTGGAAATAAAAAGGTAATTTTGTCTTTTTAATTAAATTTATGATTAAAAAAAAAGTTCCTTCACACTTGATATAGAAGGTCAAGTACATTGCATTGTGGGATGCTATAATCTGTACTTTAATAGGTGTAGTATTGTAGGAAACTGTACTTAGTATACATACTATATACTAAATGGCCCCGCCCACGAGAGAAATCTAATTTGCTCAAAATCCTGCTCCTTATTTCTGTATGCTAAATATTAAATAGGTTCTGATATTGTTGCATGCGACCATGTTTTTTACTTAATGCTGCAAACTTGTTCTGAATGTTTCAGGCAACGTTAACAAAAATAATTTGTAAATGTACACGTGGGGCCTTTCATACATGTTGTGAGACTGTTTTTTGCCGCATGGCAGTTTTTATTTGTGAATATGAGTTTGTCTTTATGCATGTTCACGTACATGCATGTGCATGTGTGCGTCTCTGTGTGCGTGTGGCAGCCTAGCTCATATGGTCCATCTGGCCTTTGCGTCTGTCATCTGGAGCGCCAGGTGTCAATGTGTCCCAGAACCCCTCTCTTTCTTGTCCTCCAGAGGCCCTGAACCGCATGTGTGTGTTTGTCTATTTGTGTGTATAGCGTTGCAGGATAAGGCAAACACAGGCCTGGTTTATGTCATTATGAACTTCGTGTGTTTGAGAGGGGTTGTGTTTAAGTGCATGTACTGACCACTGACCAGGTTTCTTTGAGAATTACAGCAGTGAGGAGGCAGAGATTGAGGTATTGGTGTGCACCAGAGCTTAGAGGGCTCAGTTTGTGTGTGTTCGTGTTTATGGGTCTCTATGAAGTCTAAGCCTCAAAAAACATGCAGTTTGTGCATACAAATGTTTCTAGCTGTTTTCATTCTTTGTAGAATTCGTAATATATAATGTAAAACAAATATGTTGCCACAAGGGCAATAGAGCATTAACATAAATCTGTAGTGAGTTATCAGGTCAACTACTGTCATGGCTGGCAACAGTTTCAAGATAATCTCACTAAACAATTTAAAGTTAGTCAAACTGGACCAATGTTTATTAATAGGTAATTCTTAAGAGGTCATTCATACAGATTTATTTATTTTTTTACATGGGAATCAGGGAAAAAAAAGAAGCATTTTTAAAGCTACTCCGTAAAACACACAAACACACTCAACGTGCAAGAGTCTGCGTTTGAACATTCATGAGTAAATACTTAAACTAATAACAAAACATACTTACAGTATTTCCACATAGTGACGTAGACATGTGGGGGCGTGTTTGAATGAGCCATTTAAGGGGTGTGTGGCAGAGTCTTAACTCTGATAAAGAATATCTCTTTGGATTTGAGACTTTGCAACTTTACAGATCTTCTTTATGCACCAAGAGCTTGTAACACTCCAAAGAGAAAGGACAAATTTAAATCGCTCCATATGACCCCTTTAACAAAATTTAGTAAGCATAATAAAACCGTTTTACCTTTGCACTAAATCACTATGATCAGACTTTGTTAACTTATATTTTACAAGTCGTTGGGATGGATTTCCTGGGAAACGACATACTTTTGTCATTCTCCTGTGGTTATTTTTTGTCAAATTTATAAATAAATAAGTTCAGGCTTCTACTATATGCAGTGGAAGTAGCTTGAATCTACAACAAAGTTGAATCCGGGACCAAAACGAGTTTGCAAGCTGAAAGTCAAAGCAATAATATCCGTAATAAAACATGAATCAACATTGCTGTGCACTTGGTTCACAAAACAATGTTTGTTAGTAACATTGCCATCTCTTTAAACCATTTTCTATTTTGGTTTGTTTGCCTATATGGACAATATATTTTGCCTGAATATGAATATATAGGCCTATATTTTTCCCATACTGATAAGGTGATCATCTGTAACCATGAGCACAGTGGAGCGTCAAACCCATCAGATTAATCCATGCAGAGCTGAAGCACAACTCAGATAATGACCAAGATAATGTTTCTCTGTAAGTTAGTAGGTTTGTGCTTCCAAATTGCTGAAGGGCCAAAAGTTATACTGTGTAGCTTTAATCTCAGTGTCACATTTTAGAATGCTGTGTTATGCGCAAGTGCTTTGGGACAGTGTGCTTGTGATGCATTTGCATACTCGTGTAGTGTATACTTTTTGCCTAAAACCCTGTTTACATGCTCAGTGATTGTCCCTGCATGTTGCTAGTTCCTGTACTGGTTGGTCACTAGCTGGTGTTGAGTTCTTGTAGCTCTAACAGTAGACCATGGCACTAGCAACATCAAGGTCATTGGTTCAATTCTCAGGGAATGCATGAACTGTTATCATGTGTGTCTTGAATGCAATGTAAATCGCACTGGATAAAAGCAACTGCCTAGTTTATAAATGTAAATGCAATTACCCTAATAACACATATTAGCATCACTACCATTAAGATGACATTTCATGATGTCATTTAATCAGTTTTTTTAGTTCTAAAAATGAATATTCTGGAGAAAGCAAATGCAGAAAATTGCATATATTTCTGTGTGTGTGTGTGTGTATTGTGTGCTTTTTATTGACAGTGGGGTTGGTCTGGTTGAATAAAGCATAGAGAACTTATAGAGTTTAAAGAGCCGTTATTGACAGGTCACAGTCAGTGGTGCGGGGGTCTATTGACTTCTTGATGCACGTTTGTGTGTATGTGTGTGTTTGGGATGGATAGATGTGTTTTCATACATAGGGCACTTTTATGTGTTTTGAGCCAGGTTAGGCGTGTTTTTTTGTGTGAATTCCATTAGATTTCTGGCCATTGATCTTAACTTGCATGCCATTGCTTGAAAATTTTGTTGATGTGTGTGGAGTGCATGATGACACATCTCACTGCGTCCGTGTGGCAGCCAGTATCTCGGAAAGTCCCTGATATAGCTGGAAGCAGAAGGAGATTGAGTGGGCGGGGCCTTAGACATTGCCCGCCAGGCCCCACCCCTTCCTCATGTAGAGGAATCTCAGTCTCACAGCCGGACGGCTAAAGTATTTTAGGAACAGCGTGTGTGTCGGTGTCTGTGTGACAGAGACAAAAACAGGCAGACACACAATATATCAACATATACCTGTTTACATTTACATACATATACTCTTTGGACACTTTGGTGGCGTTTGCTAAAGCACATATCACTGTTAATATTGCTCATACTGTTTGTGCTACAGAAATATCTGTTGTCTTAAATCAAGACTTTTTGAGAAGAGTGAAAAACATATAAAAATGCTAGCAAGTCCTTTGCACTCCACAGCAACACCCTAGTAACTACCCATAACCCTAACCTAACCCTAACTCTAACCCTTGATAAATTTAAATAATTAGAATTGCATTAAAATAATAATAATAATAATTTGTTTTATTATTATTATTGCTGTTGATGTTTTATTTTGTATTACAATAGTCGTTTAATTATTATTATCAAAAATCTGAAATAAACAATAATTATGACTGCAGAAATGATTTAGTTGTTATGTTAAAAAGTGTAAATAAAACAGAAATCAGAGCTGTTTATAGATTAAAATCAACGGTATTAGTCTCTGCCAGTTAAAAAAAATTCTGTGTAAAGTTTATGGTGCTCTTGATCCTCTATTCTTACTGCCATTCTTGTGTATTGTTTATGTGTTTGAACGTGATGTAGAGATTAGATGATGGGTTAAAAAATAGCCTTCTAAATTAATCTGGTGAGTGTTTGTGTGTGAGTGTATGGCTGTCCATGCACTCATGCTCTGTCTGATTGGCCATGTGCATGGGCCGACAGCCCATCTGTGTTGGCTTGTCTATGGGGTCGATGAGGGAAAAGGGGGTCTGGATGCGTGTGTGTGCGCATACAAACGCCAAAGCCCTGTCAGAGAGTAATGAGAGAGTGAGAGCGTGTGTTTGGGAAACAGAGAGAGGGACTAGGTCATGTAAGGTGAAATCATTGCCTGTGCATGTTACTTCATGATGAAGGGAACGCTCCCCTCCCTCTTTTTCTCCCTCGGTCCTTCGTTCTTTCGTTCTGGACGTCTTCCCAGGAAACGCTGCCGTTGTCTCCACTCTCCCAAAGTCCCACAGCCATAGACTACCCCTGCCCAGTCCCAAAGCAAGCTGGGAAAAAATCTGCCATTTGCACCACTGCGGTATTTCAGCCCTTAACGGTCTTAGCAAGTCTGGCTACGCAGAAAGAGAGGGATTTGAGACGTAAAATGAAAAAGGTCTGGAGATGAGGCTTGAGAATCCAGTTTAGTGAGACATTTCCCATTTTCTTACTGCTCCATTGTTTGTGTTTATGTTATATTATCAATGACTCACAGTGTTTTCTTTTCTTGTTTCCTTCCTCTGTCTTTCCAAGAAGGTGATGCTGCCAACCGGAGCTCCTTTCCGATGGTTTCCGTAGGGCAGCTGGACCCTCCTCCCATGACTTCCATCCCATAATGAAGGACTCCCAATGGACAGCGACGCCACTCCCACTAGGAAAGCTGTGGCACTTGTAAACACTGGGTGCAAACAAACAAATAAAACAAATGAAGAGTGGAATGAAAGCACTATTTGAGAATGAACATGTCCTGAACCAAAAATAAACAGTGAATGGCAGAATGTCATTCCATTTTTCTTTTTTCCTGTGTTCCATTTTGGAACCATCTGAGTTCTACTTCGGAATCTTGCCCTTTATTGGATGCTCTGGAACTATTAACCGCCAAATGGAAAACGGACAATCATTTTTATTTGTGTGTTTAGTGGTTTTGTTTGTCCATGTGTGGAGAAATGCCGTAATTTTGTTTAGAGAATGTAATCCCAAGGCTCTGTTTTTAAGCTTGTGATAATTAAGGAGCACTATTGTAATTTAGCACAGTGGTTCTTACCGACTGCCTCAATGTTACGATTGCCTTTTTATGTTGGGGTTGGGGGGGGTTGTTTTTTTTTTTTCATTCAAGTTTTCAAGTTGCTCAATATTTGATACAAAGATAAACATTAAAAACACTCTAATGTAGCATCCCTTACTACAGACATGCCTGAAAGGTCCTTTTGGGTTTGATGTTCTGTTTATTTGTTTTAAATGCTGTAGGCCTGCTGATATTGGATGGAAGGCGAAGCTGATGGAACTGCACTATGTAGACCAGCTATGCGTAAGACCTGCCTCTTTTTTCTTGTAGCCTCTTGGAATTGGTCAGATGGGAGACAGCAGACCAGGACCTCCAAAATTCAGGAAATTATTGATGTTTAATGATAATATTTCTACGATTAGAATGTTTAATTGCTGAATTGCCCTAAGACCTGATCTCCAGTGCTCCTTTAAGTCCTTTTCACATGGTTTGCATCATTGAACATGTACAATTGTTGTTCTATGATGCTTAAAATTTATACTGTTTCAACTTAAACTCCATTTGTCATTGAGTTTTCATAATATAGACAAGGATTACCAGACAAAACCCCATTGTGACACCTTGAGCTGTTTGACACAACATCTGTCTAAAGCATTATGAGGAAACTTTCATAAACTCTTGTTCGACAAGTGATTTCCTTTCTGTTTGAAGCCTACAAACATGTTAGCACTTTCATTTTCATTGTGAATGGTTCTCTGGTTTCTTTCTGCCCAGCAACCATGTAAATTCACCCTTCTGTAAGCTATCTGTAACGCTTTGCACATGAGCGTCAAAGCGCGAGATGCTTTTGTTGAGACACGCATTGACGCTATTCATGTGAAAGGGGCTTAAGGGCATCCACGTAACATGGACACCAAGATGTATAAGTGATTTTTTTTTTTTTTTAAATGTAGTTGTCGTTTTGGTGTTTTTTCCCTTCTTCTTCATGCTTGAATCCTACTGAACAGGTTCGCCCCAATACTGATCTAGATTGAGTGAAATGCACAATACCAAAATGATTTCAAGTCAAAATCCAACAGCACGCCGTTCCCATGCCATATGGGGCCAAAATTAATGGTCTGCGTAAATGAATGCATGTATATGTGTCCAAAGCCAACCATTCTGAGGTCTTGGCAGTTCTCAATTTAATAAAAAGGTGCAAACCAAACATTTCTATAGTCGTTGTCAAAATATATGTCAATTCAAGTCAAAACCACTTAATGAATGATTACAACTTGACTTGAGCTTCAGTAATGATGCTCTTTGAAACATGCTTATTTGATATTTTGGTTTCATTTTGGGTTTGCGTTCACAAAGAAAGTCATGGACGGAGGAAGTCATGTGAGGTGAAATCAATGAGCACTCATAATTTTCTTCTGACTGAACCGAGTGTGAGAGTGAGTGTGTGTTTGTGTTGTGGGTGGGTTAAACCAGTGAACTGAGCGTGATATTTTTGTCCGTGGTGTAGGAGTGAATGAGAGTGTGAAAGCTTTTTTTCTCTCTGCAGGCCGCGTCTGTCTGTCTCACTCCTCGTGGCCATCAATCCGATGAGAGTGAGCGAGCCAGAGGGCCGCATGGGGAGAGAGCAAACGCAGTGTGTGGGGGGTTGCGTAGAGAGGGGGCCAAGCATGTTTTGTTCTCCTCCAGGTGTACGGCCATCAGAAACGATTTGAACGCCGCCCTACCCCACATGCAACATCAAATCTGTATATCCCAGCAAATCAGATTCTTTAGCATGCAATTTAGGGTGCATGTGCACATTTGAAATGATGGCCCACGATCACAGAGCGGGTGAGGGACGCTGCAAAGGCTCCTTCAGTCTTATCAACATCACCCAGACCCTTCTGTGCTCACGTCTGCAGCTCTGTCCAAAACACACACATTTGCAGCTAGGGCGCCTGCTCTGGCCTCTCACTCAAGCGACGGGGCGCGTGTTGAGAGAGAGCGCGGTAACCAGGGCGATGGTTGATAAGATATTCGCTCCCCCACGGTTCATTCGTTCCAGGGGAACAGGAGCACGGCGCTACTATGGTAACGGCAGAGCGAGATGTTGCGCTATAATTGGTGCAGTGCTGCGAGCAGCATAGCGGCACTTCCAGGTGCGCGTGTCAGCGCGCAGGAGCCACGATATTACACTCCCGCTGGGAGACGGCGGAAAAGCACAACGTGTCCGGTTCTCATCTCCTCTATCCTCCTCCTCCTACTCCCCTATGTTGCTCTGTCCTCTTTATTTTAGTCACAAAATAATATCAGCAGGCTTGAGGTTGTTTAAACAGTATTCATAATTTTACCAATAACCAAGTTATTGAGGAAGGTCTTTTAAACGTAGCCTAACGGGGAAAAGCGTACCATTTTAAAATTCATAGAAGTAAAACATAAGAGTAAACATTTTTCCCCCTTTGAAATAGGACTATTCATAACATTTTAAACTTTTAAATTATCCTAAGCCTCCTTTACAGTCAATTTTAGAGCACAATTAAACTGTAGTGTATTTAAAAAAATCTTCTTCAAAAAGAAAGACGGACCGAGTCAGTCAGACCGAGTCCCTAAACACACTTGCAGCCAATCAGCAGTAAGGGGCGCGTCTTGTAATGATAAAAGAGAGTGCTTAATTATTTTTGATGCACAGGATGGATAGTAAATAGACTATAGATAGAAAGATGGCAGATAAAAAAAGAGGAAAATATCAGAAGAAACAAAACATTAAAGGGGTGTTTTATTGGTTTAAAAAAAAACGTATTATATTTCACATAACATACCTGATTTCACACCGATCTGTCCCTTCTCTGAGAAACACCCAGGCGGGAAGGAAGTCGACTGGAAGGTGAAGTCGGCCGCGTGCCGCCATCTTGTAGCAGAACTTCACTTGTGTTAGCATCCCATTGACTCCCATTCATTTTGGCGTCACTTTGACAGCGAATAACTTTACATCTGAGGCGTTTAAAGACTCCATTTGTTCATTATTTATTTCTAAAGATACACGACAATGTATAAAGGGCTCCATTACCTTCTATGTTACATTATGGCCCCGTATAAACAGTTTTTGTAAAACAATTGCGTCACAGCCACTCGACTCTCTGTCGCACAGTAGAGATATACTGTACAGACAGGAGGGGAAGCTCGCAATAGTATGCATTAACTTAATATGGCGTACTGGTGTTACATTTTAAAATACTATACAAAATAATTAATCAGAATACTTACTCCTGCTCACTCATGCCAAATAACTCCCTGCTAAAGCTCGCCGTCTTTGCAAGATTAACGATGGCAGTTTGCACGCACAGCTACTAGAAGATTTACATCTGTCAGACAGGTTGCTGATGTCATCAAGCTTAGTTTGAGTCTGCGCGTCAGAAACGGAAGCGCTAAAAATCGCTAAAAATGGGCTTCACTTGTCTCAATTGAGTTCCAATGGGGTCGCTGTGTCCATTTCTTTTACTCTCTATGGAAACACCTCGATTTATTTCCTGTTATTATGAAGCCCTTCCCACACAAATACGCGATTTGCTGAGATTGGTTAGCTGGCTCGGTGTGTTGTGATTCGCTAAACTGCCTGGAGTGCTCTGGTTGTATGGTAAACAATGACATATCAATCTGAGCCAGAGAATATTAATTACTAGAATAACATAGAGAATATGAAGAGGATCACGCAGCACCTGTGCAAGCATGGCTCTTAATGGTTTGTTTGTTTGTTATTGACATTCAGCCAAGTATGGTGACCCATACTCAGAATTCGTGCTCTGAATTTAACCCATCCAAAGGGCACACACACAGAGCATTGAACACTCACCCAGAGCAGTGGGCAGCCATTTTTGCTGCGACAACCAGGGAGCAGATGGGGGTTCGATGCCTCGCTCAAGGGCACCTAAGTCGTGGTATTACCCATTACGTTATTGTTTGTTTATTGACTTTATCAGCTTCATTACAGGTACCCAAAGACGTTTGTCGTAGGGGAACACTGAATTATTTTGCTGTTACAGTGAATTGTCAAAGCATATTTACTCAAGTTAAAATACAAGATTAAAAGAAAAAGAAGAATAAAATACTTAATAAAGGTATGCGAAGTCCATTTAAAATCCATAATCATTTAAAAGTCTACACATATATGGAATAGGTGATCTCCTGAATTGTTCCGTTCGGCATCTGGGGGTTGTCAGTTTAGAAGAGTTTCTCATCTGGCGTCCAGTCAGCTGCTCCCTGAGTTGTGGTAGCCAATCTCTAAAGCTAGACTTATATAGCTTCCTAGCAAAATCAAGGCTCAATTGGACTCGTCTCTCTGCTAGTGTACTCAATCCAAGAAAAGAGAGGGCATCAGAATATCCTTCATACCTTCGTCCCAGTATGATTTTACAAACTCGTTTCTGCACTCTTTCCAACCTTTTAATTTGATCAGTGGTCAAGGAATTATGCCAAACTGGGACTGCATACTCTAACACTGGATGTACGTACCCAGTATAGATGGTACCCGAGATTCGAACCCACAACCCTAGGGTTGAGTCAAACTCTCTAACCACTAGGCCACGACTTCCCCTCATACTTTTAGATATGCTGTTGTTTGTAAATTCTACTGCTTCTGTAAAGCAACACAACACAGCAACCATACGCACGTCAATGTATAATGCTTATCATTGCTTTGTGAAAATAAGTGTATAAATTGAACAGTTTGTTAGAGCTGATCAGATGATCTGTATTAGTTTTTAAAAGATGATATCTTCTTTTGCATTAAACTTTC